>NC_136268.1:144345290-144347790 GCF_964187855.1 Myxine glutinosa | reverse complement strand
TGTGCGGCCCGGTAACTTTAGGCCTCACTCACCCAGGCGGTGTTCTGTGTATTTAAGTTCTTTCATTCGCTGTATTGCTTATTTCTTAGATTTCCTTTTGTCCCCCTAACGTCCCCGAACATCTATCCTTTGTTTAATGTTCCATATACAAAACAAACAAACAAAAAAACAATTAAATTATTATTTCCTTCTCTCCTAGCCCCGCCCCCTTTACCCCCATTAATTCACCCCCAGATCCACTTTTTTTGAAATACCGACTTCTTTCCTGGAAGTTCTTGCAATGTCCATGTGTTTTTTTTACCTCTAACCTCCCAAGCCTCCTCCCCCCAAGCCCTCTCCCTCCCACAGATCTCCCAATGTCCCTGCTCTCAAATGTTGTACTTGTGTGCTTCCCCACTCTCTCCCCATCTTGTCTACCTTTCCCTTTATTTTGTCTTATGTGTCCGTTTGTTTTTTGTCATTAATGTTAGCTCTTACACGAGCCTCGATCTTGTATACAAAAAAAAAAAAAAGATTGTCATGGGGCCCGCAAGGCTAACCCCCGATCTAGCAGGGAAAATGGCCTTAAAATGCCTGTTGTTGTTTTTGTTGTTGTGTGTATACAGTTGTTCATTTTTCAATCGGCCATTGCCCTTCAAGGTATATTGCAGTAGAGACCAAAAATGAACATGTTTATATGTTTCTTTACATGAAATGCTTTGCAAGAATATCCCTTCTTGTGCAGTAACCTCTAATGTAATGGGGTCATTGATGTCACATAAATCAAATTGTAACGTTGTTAACAAAACTTCCTGGCAGGATTCACCAAGGTCCTTGGGGCAGGAAATGCCGTCGTGGCTGGATGCAGAACGTGCAGGACATCTTGCTCAGCTGTTGGTGAGATTCTTATTCGAAACTTGATTTTGTATTCTAAACTCGATTTTGTATTCTAAACTTGATTTTATTCTAAACTCGATTTTGTATTCTAAACTTCATTTTATTCTAAACTCGATTTTGTATTCTAAACTTGATTTTATTCTAAACTCAATTTTGTATTCTAAACTTCATTTTATTCTAAACTCGATTTTGTATTCTAAACTTCATTTTATTCTAAACTCGATTTTGTATTCTAAACTTCATTTTATTCTAAACTCAATTTTGTATTCTAAACTTCATTTTATTCTAAACTCGATTTTGTATTCTAAACTTGATTTTATTCTAAACTCAATTTTGTATTCTAAACTTGATTTTATTCTAAACTCGATTTTGTATTCTAAACTTGATTTTATTCTAAACTCGATTTTGTATTCTAAACTTGATTTTATTCTAAACTCGATTTTGTATTCTAAACTTGATTTTATTCTAAACTCGATTTTGTATTCTAAACTTGATTTTATTCTAAACTCGATTTTGTATTCTAAACTTGATTTTGTATTCTAAACTCGATTTTGTATTCTAAACTTGATTTTATTCTAAACTCGATTTTGTATTCTAAACTTGATTTTATTCTAAACTCGATTTTGTATTCTAAACTTGATTTTATTCTAAACTCGATTTTGTATTCTAAACTTGATTTTGTATTCTAAACTCGATTTTGTATTCTAAACTTGATTTTATTCTAAACTCGATTTTGTATTCTAAACTTGATTTTATTCTAAACTCGATTTTGTATTCTAAACTTCATTTTATTCTAAACTCGATTTTGTATTCTAAACTTCATTTTATTCTAAACTCGATTTTGTATTCTAAACTTCATTTTATTCTAAACTCGATTTTGTACACCATCCTTCATAGTTATGTCGATCACGATTCAAGCCATGCTCATATTGCTCATCAATTCATATCATCCTTCTCAGACATTATTACATTTGTATGCTGCTTTGTAGTGGTTGCCATTGATTATAGTAGTGATTGATTCTTTGATGTAATGCTTAAATGTAAGGAAAGACTGAACTAGAGGGCCTTAATCTATGGTACCATGACAGCTGGGCACAGCATTTTAAGAATTACCTTTTAGTATTGGTCGGCCGGTTTTGATTCCTCATCCGAGCACATATAGCTCATGATGTTGTGATCTCGCTTTCCTATCCCTTATGCAGTACTTTGTTGATTTGTTGATTGTTTATTAATGTGCTTGTAATTTCACGAAGGTCCACAAGTGCGCTGTATTGTTCATTCATAGCCAATTGTGTGAGTATGTATCTCAACGGGATTTATCGATATATAATGGAGCAAGTGTTTGTATGTATGTATGTCTGCTCTTCACCCATTGGTTGGACAGCTGACCTGACTCCACCCATAAATGTAACCTGAAATACTTAGCCAAAAGTACCCAGAGGACCCAAAAGACCATCCGTCCCCCACCCCCTCCTCAACATCCCGAGGACCTACAAGACCGAGCAGACTCAGAGAACCCAAAAGACCTCCGAGGACCCTAAATATCCCAAGGACCCTAAAGACCCTGAGGCCCAAAGGACCCAGAAGAACCAAAAGACCCCAAAGACTAAAAAGACTGAAAAGA
>NC_136268.1:144337300-144345090 GCF_964187855.1 Myxine glutinosa | reverse complement strand
AAAAGACTGAAAAGACCCAATGGACCCAAAAGACCTAAAAGATTAAAAAGACCCAATGGACCCCGAAGACCCAAAATACTCCGAAGACCCAAAAGACCCCAAAGACTCTTAACAACTCCGAAGATCCCCAAAGACCCTGAAGACCCAAAAGACCCCGAAGACTAAAAATATTCCAAAGACACTTAACAACCCCAAAGACCCTGAAGACCTTTATGGGGATTGCGGGGGAAGGTGGAGTGGGGTTGTTATAGGTATTGTTAGCTAGGGTGATGGCTGATGGGGAATTGTGGGGGGAAGTGGAGTGGGGGGGGGGGGGGAGGAGTGTGGGGTTGATGCTTGATGGGGGATTGTGAGGGGATGTTGGGGGTAGGGGAAAGAGAGGGGTGTGGGTTGGTTGTGGGTATTGTTTGCTAGGGTGACGTTTGATGTTATTTTTCTGGAAAATTGAGATGCCTCAAAAACCAAGGACACCTACTTTGAACAGAAATCAGAAAAAGCAATATTACCAAAGGAAATCATCAAGAAATCCAAGGCAAAGTAGTTGTGTCAGCAGAAAATATCCGATGGCAGAAAAATGTGTTGCACGCTTGGAACAAGATCCACCCGTAGGGCGGGTACTCTACTAGTGTTTATAATGATTACTAGGTTTTTTTTACATTTCATATTTTAACTATAAAAGGAAGAAGAGAGGTGTGTGTGTGTGTGTGTGTGTGTGTGTGTGTGTGTGTGTGTGTGTGTGTGTGTGTGTGTGTGTGTGTGTGTGTGTGTGTGTGTGTGTGTGTGTGTGTGTGTGTGTGTGTGTGTGTGTGTGTGTGTGTGTGTGTTATATAACCCTAGTTGTAGCTGAGGAAAGCTGAAAAGAGGACAGAACTTATTGATTGTTTCTGCAACAATTGGAGGTGAGAGATGTAAGAGGGCTGCTGGGGTTTTTAGTCAGACAGCATGGTACAGCATGGTACAGTCTCTAGTGGGAGTTTTATTCACAATCCGACTACAAACTGTCAGATAAGTAATTTGCGGACAGGACACTGTATCATTGAGTATGCTGAAGGAGCTGGGGCTCCCACGTCGATCGGAAGAATGGACGCGACAAAAAGCTGGAATTCATCCGAGTTGCTTTAATCAAACCAAACACTCAGGCACTCTGAAAAGCCCGTTTATCAGGCAGCAATATATATACATATTATCCCGGAGCGTTTGCCCAGGAAAGGCGAGAGGGGGCATGCCCGGGCGTCCCGACCGAGGCCTGGCAAGTTGAGCGCGGGCCTGCCCGGGCGTCCTGGATGAGCCCGGCATGGTGATCGCTCCGCGTCCTTGATAGGTGCAAGGCGATTGTGAAAACCCAGCGGTAGCCGCTACATATGTCCCCCCAGAATCGACTTGCACCGGCAGGGTCAATTTGAGGGGGGTCCTGATGACCCGGCCGAAGCGACCCCTGGCGGGTTGTGGGAGGGGGTCCGGTGTGGTGGTGGGCGGTCGAGTGGGGGGCACCATGGACGGGGGGCGGCCTCGCCGTGGCGGAAGGGCCACCCGTGGTGGGTGGTCGACGTCCACGTGCGCCGGCTTGAGGCGGTCCACCGCAATCCGGTCCGACCTGCCGCCGATGTCGATGACGAACGACTTGTCGTCCCGTCGCAGCACCCGGAAGGGCCCGTCGTACGGCGGCCGGAGTGGCCCCCGATGTGCGTCGTGACGCACAAAAACATACTCCGCTGTGCGAAGTGCTGGGGGGACGTAGGACTGGGGGTCACCGTGGTGGGATGTTGGCACGGGGGCAAACCGTCGGGCGGCCTCCTGGAGGTCCGAGCGCTGGTGAGCTGCGGACCAGGGACTGGTAGCGTCGGGCACGAATTCACCCGGGACGCGTAGCGCCTGGCCATAGACCAGCTCGGCGATGGATGCCTGGAGGTCCTCCTTGGGGGCCGTGCGGAGGCCCAAAAGGACCCACGGCAGCCGGTCGGCCCAACCGCCGTCTTGAAGGCCGGCCATGAGTGCGGCCTTCATGGAGCGGTGGAATCGCTCGCACAACCCATTTGCTTGGGGGTGGTAGGCCGTAGTACGGTGGAGCTTGACCCCCAGGTTGCGGGCGACCGCGCCCCACAGCTCGGAGGTGAACTGTGGTCCGCGGTCTGACGAGATGTCCGCCGGTGCGCCGAAGCGGGCGACCCAGGTGGCGATGAAAGCCTGCGCCACGTCGGCGGTGGTGGTGGAGACGAGGGGAACGGCCTCCGACCACCTGGTGGTCCTGTCCACCATGGTGAGCAGGTGTGTGAACCCCCGTGACGGGGGGAGGGGGCCCACCAGATCCACGTTGACGTGGTCGAAACGTCGTTCGGGCACGGTGAAAGGTGCCAGCGGGGCCTGGGTGTGTCGGTGGACCTTGGCCCGTTGGCAGGCCGTGCAGATGCTGGTCCAATCGCGGACGTCCCGACGAAGGCCGTGCCAGACGAATCGCGCCGACACCAGCTTCTGGGAAGCTTTCCGGCCCGGGTGGGAAAGGCCGTGGAGGGAGGCGAAGATGCGGCGTTGCCAGGTGACGGGCACGATGGGGCGAGGCTGGCCTTGGGAGACGTCGCAGAGCAGGACAGTGTCCGCGAAGCGGATGTCGGCCAGGCGGAGGCCCGTGTCCGCCGCCCGGAGGGCTTGCACCGTGGTGTCGGTGGTTTGGTCCGCCGCCATAAGCGCAAAGTCCACGCCCAGGTGGACCGCGTTCGCGCTGGCCCGGGAAAGACAGTCGGCCACGGCGTTGTTTTTGCCGGCGACGTGCCGGATGTCCGTGGTAAACTCCGACACGGCGGAGAGGTGGCGCTGTTGGCGGGCCGACCACGGCTCCGTGACCTTGGCCATGGCGTAAACCAACGGCTTGTGGTCGACGAACGCCGTGAAAGGTCGGCCCTCCAGGAGGTGGCGGAAATGGCGGACGGCCAGGTGTAGACCGAGGAGCTCCCGGTCAAACGTGCTGTATTTGAGCTCGTTCGGCCGGAGCTGCCGGCTGAAAAAAGCGAGTGGCTGCCAAACCCCGTTAACCCATTGCTCATGTACGGCACCCACCGCGTAGTCGGAGGCATCCGTGGTGAGGGCGATGGGAGCGTTGAGCACCGGGTGAGCGAGCAGTGTTGCGTCGGCGAGGGCCCGCTTTGAGCTTTGGAAGGCCGCATCCATTGCTGCGGACCAGGCGATGTCGTGCTTGGCCGGCTTGCCCCGGAGGGCTTCGTAGAGGGGCCGCATGAGTTGAGCAGCGCGGGGCACGAAGCGGTGATAAAAATTCACCATTCCCAGGAATTCCTGCAGGGCCTTTATGGTGCGGGGACGCGGGAACGTGGTGATGGCCTCGACCTTGGTTGGCAGCGGCACGGCCCCGTTCTTGGTGATGTGGTGGCCCAAAAAATCAACGGCCGTCGTGCCGAAGTGGCATTTGGCCGGGTTGACAATGAGGCCGTGCTCGCTGAGGCGCCCGAACAGTGTTCGGAGGTGGAGGAGGTGCTCGGCCCGGGACGTGCTGGCGACGAGGATGTCGTCCAGGTAAACGAAAAGGAACGGCAGGTCACGCAGCACGCCGTCCATCAAGCGCTGGAACGCCTGAGCCGCGTTCTTGAGACCAAACGGCATCCGCAAGAATTCGAATAAGCCGAACGGTGTGATGACTGCCGTTTTAGGGACGTCGGCCGCCCTGACAGGTACCTGGTGATATCCCCGTATGAGATCAATTTTCGAAAAAATGACCCGTCCCGCCAGACGGGCGGAGAAGTCTTGGATATGCGGGATCGGGTACCTGTCGGGGGTGGTAGCGTCATTGAGACGGCGGTAGTCGCCACACGGGCGCCATCCACCCCCCGGCTTTGGCACGATGTGCAGTGGCGAGGCCCACGCGCTATCGGAGCGCCGCACGATGCCAAGGTGCTCCAACGCGTCGAATTCGGCCTTCGCCACGGCGAGCTTGGCTGGGTCGAGGCGGCGGGCCCTGGCGTAGACCGGCGGGCCCGTGGTTGGTATGTGGTGCTCGATCCCATGCCGTACTGCGACGGCCGAAAACGTCGGCCGCGTGAGGGCCGGGAACTCCGTGAGCAGGCGAGCAAACTCGTTCGCCGCCTGGACGGCGCATGCCAGCTCGGTCGGCGCGGAGCTGCTCAATGTGCATACCAGGGAGCTGAAGGTTTCGGTGTTGATTAAACGACGCCGTTGGACGTCCACCAGCAGTCTGTGTGCGCAGAGGAAGTCGGCGCCTAGCAGAGCCATGGGCACGTTTGCGGTTACAAACGTCCAAGCAAAGCATTGGCCGCCGAAGCAGAGGGTGACGTTGCGTGGGCCGAAGGTGCGGATGGTCGATCCGTTGGCCGCAACCAAGGAGGGGCCGCAAACCGCGGACTGCCTGTCCTGGTCAGAGGCGGGTATGACGCTCAGTTGGGCGCCGGTGTCGCACAGGAAGCGCCGTCCGGACGCTTTATCCGTGATGAACAGTAAGTTGCCCGTGTGGCCGGCGCTCATGGCTGGTAATGAACGCCGGCCCGGCCGTTTCCCGGCCTGCCGAAGGTGCACGGGGGTCGGCATGTCCGGGCCTTCTGTCCGAACCTGGCATGATAGTAACACCACGCTTGGTCAGGTGGAGGCCCCGGTCGTCGTGCTGGAGGTGGTCGGCTCGGTGTAGCGGCCGCCAATTGCGTCGGCAGTTCGGTCGTCGACCGTGCCGGGTGCTCGGGCACCATGGGTGTTGCGTCGGACGGCGGTGGGTCCCATGTCGCAGCTGCGATGCGCTGACCTGCGGCGGAGATCTTGTCGGCTTCTCTGGCAAGGGCCCAGGGATCTGTGATCGTCGTGCTTGCCAGGGCGAGGCGTACCGGGTTAGGCAGCTGACGGAGGAACAGCTCCCGGAACAGGAATGCCGGAGAGTGCTCGCCGAGCAGTGAAAGCATGTAGTCCATTCGCTCGGAAGGGCGCGTGTCGCCGAGCTCGGGCAGGTCGAGCAGGCGCCGTGCGCGTTCCGCCGATGGGAGGGCGAAAGCGTCGAGGAGAAGCTTCTTCATCGCGCCGTATTTGTCAGCGGCTGGCGGGCTCTCGAGGAGGCTCCGGGCGCGGGCCGCGGTGGCCGAACCGAGCGCTGCTACCACATGGTGGAAGCGGGTGTCGTCGGCCGTGATGCCTCGCAGGGCGAACAGGGAATCCGCCTGTGCGAACCAAACCGCCGCTTGAGCCTCCCAGAAGGTAGGCAGTTTAAGGGCGACTGCCGTGTCCATGTCGGTAGGTCACCAATGAAGGAGCTGGGGCTCCCACGTCGATCGGAAGAATGGACGCGACAAAAAGCTGGAATTCATCCGAGTTGCTTTAATCAAACCAAACACTCAGGCACTCTGAAAAGCCCGTTTATCGGGCAGCAATATATATACATATTATCCCGGAGCGTTTGCCCAGGAAAGGCGAGAGGGGGCGTGGCCCAGCGTCCTGGCTGCGGCCTGGCAAGTTGAGGGCGAGCCTGCCCGGGCATGCCCGGGCATGCCCGGGCGTCCCGACCGAGGCCTGGCAAGTTGAGCGCGGGCCTGCCCGGGCGTCCTGGACGAGCCCGGCATGGTGATCGCTCCGCGTCCTTGATAGGTGCAAGGCGATTGTGAAAACCCAGCGGTAGCCGCTACAATGCCATCCCTTGGATGAATGTGAAGCTGGTTATCCCGTCTTTTAACTTTAACCTTCTTTAATTAGATTAGTTAACCATTGAAGCAGTACTCAATCAAGATAAAAGTTCAGATTTGCTAAAGAGTGACTGCACAGCCAAAGAGGCCCAGTCAGAAGCTTGCTTTGGGGGCTAACTTAGATATGTGCTTTGCCCAAGGAAGATTCCACCAAGATAAACTAGTTTTGTATTTTTAATTAATGCTCTGAAGTTTGTAGAAGTTGTGGGTTACGATGTGTAAATAAATGTGGAAAATGTTTGATTTCATTTTTAATTAAAAAATAATAATAATAATAAACTTCTTTAAAAAATTTATTTTCAATTAAAATTAATTAATTTTTAATTAATTAAAAATAATAATTAATTTTTAATTAAAATTTAAAAATGAAACTACAATTTTTAATTGATGCATTTTTATTCCAGGCCATAAGGCAACAAAAGGAGAACATTTTGAAAGGGGGTGTGGATTTTTTATAGTCACTGTTTATCCAGAGAGACGACCATGATCTCATGTCAGAGATTGAGGGCTTCCATCCATTTTTTGAGGAGCCGCATATCCAGATTGGACTGACTGGGTGTAAATCTGAACTGAGGAACTGCGATCAGGCAGGTGGAGGAAAGGAAGGATGTTATCTGAGTTGTGATGATGGATACGTTGGTTTTGTTCTCATCACTGTTCTAAAGTCTAAGCAATAGCGAATGATGACAAAATATGTAACACCCACTCGCTGCATCGGCAGTCTTGCTTTGCTTACTAAATCAGTGCATGGTGAAATCAAGTAACAGATTGCATGCCTGAACCATCACATATGAGTTGTGTTGATGCATACACATGTGGATACTTTCATTAAATGTCAAATGGTCTAATTTTTACACATGACCCAAATTAGGATGTGTGAAAATGCCTACTTGCTCCCAGGAGAAACCTTGTTAGAAGGTTATTAATGTTCCTCAATTCATTTCAATGGCATTAATCACAGCTTAAGGTGTTTTAGATACGTATATGTCATTATTTTATTCCAGATTTACAGGATATTAAGTGGACAATTTTACTCTTTGGTGAGACTGGTAACAAATGTAATATTTGGAAGGAAAAGCATGTTTCAGGATTTTCAGATCAATGTAAATTCAGCAATGATTTTGCAATAAATCGTGTTACGCCAAATTGCAATTACTTTCGGAATAACCCTGACATCGAATATTTTAAAACGTACATAAGCAAAACCGGATATGAGGAATAGTAAAGGAAATGTCATCCCAACTTGTTCTAAAAACGATATCCTAGCCTCTGCAATGTGATGCAACAGCCGCACAGTGAAGTGTAGTGAGGTAATGTTTGAGATTCGGATTATTTACTGTTAAACGAATTTGATGTCAGGCTGACTAAACGTGCCTTCAAATAATTCATCTTTGGATTAACTCTGGCTTTCTTTTCCATGATCCTCAGGTCACTTTCCCTGGGCTGAAGTCACGGCTACAGGTGACAGAACCTGGTGTATGGCACAGGTCCACAAGACAGTCGGCCAGCACTGGAACACTGCCGCCTGCTGTCTCCCGCACTTTGACACATTTTCAGCAGGTACAGGCAATTGTAGGGTTCTGTTCAAAAACTTTTATGGAATATATACACTACCGATCAAAAGTTTTAGAACACCTCAATTTCTCCGGTTTTTATTGAAATTTACGCAGTTTAATGTCCAGTGAATAACCTGAAATGGTACAAAGGTAATCAGTAAACTGCTCGAGGTTAAAAAAAAGTTTAGGTTTGCAAAAACGGGAAAATAATGCAAATTGCACAGTTATATTGTAAAAAAAAAGGCCTTCTTCAGGGAACAAGTAATGGGTCAACAACTTACAGCTATTCTGCAGCAATGTAAGTAAATTAAGCCTTGAAAGTTGATGCAAACAATTCCTACAGGTGTCCCAACCTCTGCTGATTACTTGATTACAAACCCCCTGTCTGTATAAAAGCAGTATTGGAACAGACTGTTATTACACCCTCTGAAGCATTATTTGGACAATATTGCACTGCAGGAAGTAGTATATTGGAAACTGGAGGAAACTCTGACAGGAAGAGGTCTGGCAGACCCAAAGCCACAACAGAATCAGAAGACAAGTTTCTGAGAGT
>NC_136268.1:144154800-144332300 GCF_964187855.1 Myxine glutinosa | reverse complement strand
AATCACCGGTGGTGTCGCAGCCGGCCGATGTTCTGCCGCTGGTCTTGCCTTCGTGTGGTGCACTTGGCCTTCTTGCCTCTTTCAAAAAAATAAAGAAAGGCGCCAACCGCGTCCATTTCTATATTGTGGCCTTCAGTGGTGTCAACTAAAAGTGGTTCACCTGTTTGGCATAGGTGCCACGTTGACCCATAGGTCCTTCCACGGGTGGTGCTTGGCCGCAAAAGAGCTGCGGTCCATTGTGGGTGGCCACAAACATTGCGGTCCATATGGTGTATCGATCCAAGCAGCAAACAGCGAAAGTGCAGGCCCACAACTGCGAAGCCAGCACCTCTCTCTCCTCTCTCTCTACCCCAAAGCCAGATCCTCGGAGGTGGGAGACAAAAGAAGCAGACAAGTGAGTAAGGTGGTAAGGGCGCAAAAGTGCACGCAATATAAGATGATGCACACTGGGGGCACATGGGAACCAGGTGAGACAGGTACGTTCCTACCGTACGCTCCCCCCCCCCCCCCACCAGGTAACCTACATGGCCCCTCCCTTACCCCTTACTGTATCCACAAAACACAACACTACCCATAAACATCTACTTTACAAATCAACAAACATCCCTACTGTCTTCCCCGTTCCTCCCATATACCAAATTCGTCTTCTCTCCCTCCTAACCAATCAAATTTGCCATTTTCAACTCAACATCATAATTTGCCATCTCCAACTCAACATCATAATTTGCCATCACCAATTCATCATCAGTCCCTCCTAAGGAGGGAGAGATGGAATCACCCCAATGTCTCATCCACGTCGTGATGCGTCTCACAAATCCACAGCAATCTCATTTCCTGCAACAAAACAAAGAAAACACAGGTGTGGAGTCATCATCATCACCACAGGTAAGTGGCTGCGTATGGTGCGACAGGTTCATCAATCCTAACTATTTCCTAAATGACTTTAACAACTTTACACTACCCGGGGTCTTTCTCCGGCCAAACCATTGGCCCTCTTACACTATGGGTTCTAAAAACCAATTCCCATTGGCCAACTGTGGTGCTTTTCCATTTGGGGTCTCACTCCCCCGATTCATCTCCCGGTGCCCTCGCACAATTTCTGGGCTGTGGCGTGTACCTCTCCCAGCGGGTCTACCCACCTGCACACCTCCACCACTGCAGTTGCCTCCGAGCTTACCTGCTCCTCACCCTAACCTAACTACCTGGGGAAGGCCCTCTGGCTCTCTCCCCACTCGGTGCCCTCTCTGGCACTGGGCTACCCGGGTCCGTCCTCCGGATCCTCGGGCCCCATCCACAACTCTACCGGCTCCCAGAGCCCACCTGCGGCCTCACCTGGCCGACATCCTCACAGTGGTGGAGTGCCCAACCAACTACACACACTAACAGGCTACACGCCCAGCCATTTCCACAACACTAATGCACCCATTCACAACACCATTCTGCAACCGCACCACAGATGCCAATATCCAACCACAATTTACCTGTACCCTCGACCTAACACTTACACTACCCGCCCCGGGTACTCGTGAAAAGGGTCCACTCTTCCCCCATCCACACCTTCGCACCATGCACACCACTCCGCACCCCTTACTCCAACTCTCTCCACACACCTGTACTTGCACACCTGTGCTCTCACACCTGGTGCCACCTGCACCCTTCTCTCCCCAAGCGCATTCGCGCTGATCCACACACTCACTACTCACACACTGCTCCACACACCTGTCCAGTTGCACACCTGTGCAATCACACCTGTTCCATTCTCACACACACGGCATCATCTCAGCTAACTACTCCCTTCTAAAACTTGCGCTTCCCAGTCGTCCCTTTAAACTATTGCGCTCCCTCGTCATTATCATCCATACTAATCTACCTGCGTCCCCACTACAGGTATCAGTCACTGACTAAACTTAACGTTACCTAATGTCACTTCGCTAGATCCCTACACACCATATCCTAACCCACCCGGGCTAGTTTTCACTGCCATACACCCCATAATCTAGTGCTCCTTTGCCCCCCAGCATGGGAAGGGTGGCAGATTTGCCATCCCACCCCATCGGGGGTCTCTCACTACCAATTTTGCACATCAAATTTCAACAAATCAAAAATTTGCCAATCACTGCCCATCATCTGCCAATCACTACTGCCAATCCTTTGCCAATCATCAAATTTTGTTTTTCTCTAATTTTGGGTCCAAAACACTAACCTCATCACCCAGTCTCCTCACTAATGCCTCTCGGTGCGCCAATTCCTGTCCAAAGCCCGGCTTCGTAAAGCCGAGCAATGAATGCTGGTTGTTTTGTGCCAGCGGCTGGATGCGTCCGGCACTCGGTGCAGGGACGGGGGCTTACCCGGGCCGAGATCCCACGCATCACCTCGGCGTGGAGCCATCCAATGTCCCGATCTCGACCTGCCGGCACGTCTCAACAAAACGTGGTCGCCATAACGACCCTTTCTATCGGGCTGCCCGCTCCGCCTAGTGGAGCCCGGACGCGGCCGCTCCACGCGAGGCCCAGCGTGGATCGCGCACGGCGGTCCTTTCGAACCCGCCGTGGCTCGGATCTCCGCTGGTTCTCGCGGCACGCGAAGCCCGGCACGCACCGAGGGCCCGATTCGGCTAAAAGTCGACCTAACCTTTAACCCGGTTACCGTCGACGCTTCACCTGCAGGCTTACATGCATACGCTACCTCTTTCTTGCTCATACATGCAGCCGTTCCCATTCTCCTCGTACCTTTTCTTTCACACCTCGGTACACTCACTCCGCTCACCGACTTGGTCACACACCTGACCACCGAACACTTTGGCACACATTCGTCGCTCGCACACCTTACTAACACACCTCTTCGCGCCCCCTCCTCGGTCACTTCCTCTGTGACAATCACAGGTGTGCTCTCATTCGCACACCCATCCACGTGCCTCACTACCAACTCAAATGTGCCTTCCCACACACGCTCTACCATCCCAGGTGTGCATCCTTGCTCACCTGTCACAACGAACTCACGCTCCGTTTCACTCTCACTACTCTCACCTCCACTCTTGACAGCGCACTCACTCTTACTCTCGACGGCACACTCTTTCCTCATGCACCCGTCCGTTACACACCTTTCTCGCGCATCCTCTCGCGCACACTTTTTCGTTACTTCCTCTGTAACACTCACCACAGGTGTGCATTCTTCCTTGCCTTTGACAGCGCACTCTTTCCCCATGCACCTGTCCGTCACACACCTTTCTCGCGCACACTCTCCCGTCACACCCTCTGTAACACTCACCACACCGCGCTTCCATGTGCCCCCTCGCACACGCGCTACGACCGACTCATTCTCGCCAGCACCCTCACTCCTTGGCACGCACTTTTTCCTCACACACCCCAGAGTCGGACTTTCTCGCACACCTCCTCTTTCGCACACCAGACCTGTCGCACACTTCACCAATGGCCTCTCACGAACACCCGGGTCCATCTCGACCCCCAAGCTTCTTAAATCCCCTGGCGCATCATACGCACGACCATATTGGTCACCACTTACACCGGGTCCTCTTCCTCTTCGCTTCTCCTCCATCACCTGCGAATCCCTCATCCGGTTAATGGGCACATCATCACGATCCAAACACAGACTTTGGACCAATTCTTTTATCTCCTCTTTTATCTCTTTCTTATCCCCTCTCCGTCGCTTCTTAATTTCGCTCATCCCTTCTTCCACTTCTTCTAATCTCTGCTTCACCTCTTTTATTCCCCGGTACGTCTCCTCAAGCTCGTCCTCCAAGGCTACCTTGACCGTTTCCATGTGCGTCCTCACCTGCCGGTCCTTCGTCTCCATTACCTCTATCACCTCGTCCAACCTCGTTGTCAGTCCCTCACGTACCATCTGACATTCCCTCTTCGTCGCCACCAAGTCATCTTTTAGTTCTCTCTGTGTCGCTTTTAAACTTCCTAATACCGCAGTGTTCCTTTGAACCTGCTCCACTAACTCCGTCTGTCCCACCGTCAGCTGCTCCACCTCCTGCGTCAGGTCCTCTATGCCCCCTTGTAACTTTACAGTCCCCTTTCTCACCTCCTTCTCCATGTGCTCCCTACAGTGCCTCACCTCCTCGCGCACTCCTCCGACCTCCTCACTCACTCCTCTTCTGATCTGCTCTCCCATCACTTGCATCTCCTGCCCAGATGCCATCCTCATCTGCTCCATTTCCTCCCTGTGAGCATCCAGTTTGGTTTCTACCCCCATTCTGACCCCCTCTATCTGCTGCCCCATTTGTTTAACTTCCCTTTCCGCTTGGTCCCTCATGTCCCTCAATTTGCCTTCCATGGTGTTTTCTAACCCCTCTAACCCCTTTTGCATCCCTTCCATTTGATTCTCTTGAGCGGCCATTCTGTTTTCTACCCCCATTAACCCATTTCTCACCTCTTTTATCCCGTTGTCTAACCCCTCAAAATTATTGTCTAACTTCCCAAATTTCTTGTCTAACTCCTCAAAATTATTGTCTAACTTCCCAAATTTCTTGTCTAATTCCTCAAAATTATTGTCTAACTTCCCAAATTTCTTGTCTAACTCCTCAAAATTATTGTCTAACTTCCCAAATTTCTTGTCTAATTCCTCAAAATAATTGTCTAACTTCCCAAATTTCTTGTCTAATCCCTCACCGGTACCCCTCGCTTCGTCCCTCATTACCCCCAATTGGTTTCCCATTACCCCCAATTGCTCACTCCGAGCCCTCGCTTCGTCCCTCATTGCCCCCATTTGGCCCTCCAATCGCTCACTCAATCGCTCACCCAATCGCTTTCTATCAGCCCTCATTTGCTCACAATTAGCCCTCATATCGTCCTTCTGCAGGTTGAGGGACGCCTGCATTTGCGCCATAAATTGCTCCATGAGGGCCTGCATTTGGGCCATCCCTCCCACTTGTGCAGCGGGTGCGGCCGCCGTAGCTATGTGCGAGGCGCCATTTCGCGCGCCCGTTACCTCGTGCGTGACGACGTTATTTTGCGAATCTGCTACCCTCACTGCTTCGCTCTCCTCTTGTCCCTCAATTTGGTCCTGGACCGACCCTGCCTCACTCTCCCCTACCGGACCCCAGCTGTCTTGGTCTGCCATAGCGCGACTTTCAAAATTCGGGTTTTTATTTCCGTATAACAAAATCAAATTTCGCCGTTATACTTTCGCGCGGGAAACGCGCTCCGAATCGATTCTAATTGTTACAAATTTGGGCCTAATAAATTTAGTCCCGGGTTCGAATTCCACTCCTCGACACCAATTGTTACAGACGTGGCTTAGATGTTATTTACCGAGCGGTTTGGTATGACCACGTCTGCACAAGTTACCCGATTATACCCGAACGTTGACTAATCGCGCTACGCTAGGTCAATGAAGGAAAAGACACACGGCTGGGATTAAAATGACACGACACCATGGATACGGTTCTCAAGACCTCCGGAGGAGATTATATTGTTACGGAAGGTTAGATTACAAGGACGAGAGGTACAGCATAGAAAGACAAGCACTTAGACACAATCTTATATTAACCCCAACAGACGACAGATAAACGGGACAAAAGGCTGACTCACACGGGGTTTGATGGCTAGGAAAGGCAGGATCGATGGCTCCAGGTGCACCTGGGCTCAAAGGTCAGAATCGACTCGGTCCGGTCCAGAGATGCGGGGAGGTATTCAGCGCTCGTACGTGGCAACTTCTCTCTCCAGGCTGGGGGCGCATCTGACCTCACATCCGGCAAGTGGCTGCGTAGATCCGGCGGGGAGTGACACGCCCTCGGCTCGTTAGCTCCGCCCCAGATGGAATCGGCTCGTTGCTTCTCATTGGGTGCGTGCCGGGGGGGTTACCGGCTCCGCCCTTGACGAGGAGCTGACAGCCAGCCCCTTCGTGGTAACCCCGTGGAGCGCATGGTCCGGCGCGCATTGTCAATGGCGGCTAACCGAGCCGGTGTGATGACGCACACTCCCCCGGTGCAGCGTCGTTGTTGTTGTAATTGTAGTTGTAGTTGTAGTTGTAGTTGTAGTTGTTGTTTGGGGAAGAAGATGGAAGGAGGTATGGGAAAGGTCCTAAACTCACTACTGGTGCCATATAATCACATTCTGGTGCAACGAAGAGTCAGAATTAATGGAAAGGAGTCCTTAACTGACATAGACTAAGAATAACTAGCAAGATGTCCGAAAGTTGTCTACGTGAGATGCGGTGGACCTGGGCACGACATTTAATGGGGGAAAAAGGGGAAGGTCGGCTCTACTGATTGTTGTTTACAGACAATGGGACTAGGGAATGGGGGATTGGGGATAGTTGGGGAGTATTGGGGAAATAGGGGAATATTTACAAGCGGATATGGAGGCCAAATTCCATATTCACAACAATATATATGTATATATATATATATATATATATGTATATATATATATATATGTATATATAAAACACAGTTTGTGTGTGTGTGTGTAATGTTACCGATAGACTCCTAAATGGAGAGGCTTACGTGCTTGATATTTGGCATAGACATGGCCATTGAGCCTGGGACGAACATGGCCGAACTCAAAATATTTGACGATCCATATTTTTTATTCATATTTACCTCAGCGCATTTCAGCGCATGGAATCAACGGAATCAGAGCAGGTGGGCGCTGATTCGCTCAGAGCGATCACGTGATGACGCTATGAACGCTATGACGCTATGAACGATATGATGCTATGACGCTATGAAAAAAAATAATCGCTATGACGCTATGAAACGCTATGACCGCTATGACCGCTATGACCGCTATGACGCTATGAAAAAATAAATCGCTATCACGCTATGAAACGCTATGGACGCTATGAACGATATGAACGATATGACGCTATGAATGATATGACGCTATGAACGCTATAACGCTATGAACGCTATGACGCCATGACGCTATGAAAAAAAAATCGCTATGAAACGCTATGAACGCTATGACGCTATGACGCTATGAAAAAAAAAATCGCTCACTTTGCCAAGGGGCTCGCTCCCCCCCCCCCCCCCCCCACCCCTCCCTTCCCCTCCCCCGCCCCTCCCCCGCCCGGCAATGCCGGGTACTTCTGCTAGTATATATATATATATATATATATAATCGGGAGATTAAATCAGACGCGGACGTAGCTTCAGGACGTCGATCTTTAATTTTCGACAAGCTTTCGACCAACAAAGGTCTTCTTCTTAGTCGTCCCCAAGTTCAGCGGAAGTCTTGGGGACGACTATGAAGAAGACCTTTGTAGGTTCCTTTGTAGGTCGATTCCTGAACGTTGGCCAAAATCGTGCCACAGATATTCAATGGGGAAAAGACTAAAGCGAAGGATGTGAAGAAGAAGAAAGACAAAGGGTAAGGAATACAAATATAATTTATTTACTATTTACAACCAAAAGAAACCAAGGAGAAGGAAGGATAATAAAATAAAGACAGAAGGAATCAAGGAGACACAGTGCAAATATTAACTTATACAAGCTTACTTATACCCAGGGACAAGACAAAAGACAGACTACAAGCACACTTACATGGGGGATGATGACAGGAATGGCAGGAGGTGGATGGCTGGAGGGAGCGGAAGGTTCAGCTGGAACCGCAGCACGGTCGGGTCGGGGATGAGCAGCCGCCGCCCTTTCTCGATCGGCGCGTTTAGCAGCCGCCGTTCCTTCGCGGCCCCGCTCGAAACTGCCGTCAAAGCCCCGAAGCTGCTGTGGCTGAAGCTGCTGTGGCTGAAGCTGCTGTGGCTGAAGCTGCTGTGGCTGAAGCTGCTGCGTGCCGCTGCTCTTTCAGGGATCCTCTCTGGCGCAACTCCTTCTTGGAACCTTTGGCGCAACTCTTTTAATTCACCTCTCCCTCTCTTGCTTAGTCCAACAACCACTTTCTCTCTTGCTTGGTCCAACAACCACTTTCTCTCTTGCTTGGTCCAACAACCACTTTCTCTCTTGCTTGGTCCAACAACCACTTTCTCTCTTGCTTGGTCCAACAACAACTTCTCGGCTTTCGCGCGCGCTTTATAGCACCTCAGGCGATCAAGCCCCTGGTGTCCAGGACACGCCCATCGGTCAGCTCGCCTCGGCCCTGATTGGTCGGCACGGCCCTCTGGCTCCGCCCTTGATGACGATGGGCGGGCACACCCTTCTTCCCCGAGCTGACCACGCCGTAATGGCGGCAAATGCAGTTGGCAGTAGAGGTTTTGGGAAAGGGAATGAAAGGGGATCTATCTATTTGAATTCGGTGCAATGGAGTATTAATTAATGGAAGACAAAGCCTTAACCTAATACACAGAATAAGGAAATAAACTACTGAACAGGGATATATGGTGTCCTTCGTGTATGCTTTATGGAATTAACTACCGGAACGCCCTTTGACCTTTATACAACACTGGAGTAAGGAGGGCGATATTTTACAACAATTTACACAACAACAACAACAAAAAAAAAACATTCTCATATCCACAACAATATATGTATGTATATATATATATATATATATATATATATATATATATGCATCGTCGAGGAATATAACCAGGTATGATGGACAAATGAAGTGGCCAAGGCAGTTGGTAAAACGAAGGAGGTTTGGAAGAGGATAGATGGAGGCAGCTGGATGCAGGGTTGCTGCACCTGTATGGGCAGGAGAAGAAAGCAGCAAGGAGAGCTGTGGATTAGGTGAAGAATGATGTGGAAGAGAAGGTGTACAAGAAGTTGGAGGAGGATGGTGGGAGGAAGATGATCTATTAATTGGCAGTGGGATACAAAACGTAAACTGTTCAGCCGAGCGGAGGGTATGCGCTCTACCGAGTGCTGTTCTAATTATTGTTGTCATCATTACTATCTTTTTTTTTCCAGGTTCTGGTGCTCCAAGCCATCCAGCCAGATCACCTCCTCGGTGCCATGATGGAGTTTGCCTGTAGTACATTGGGTAAGACTACATGGAAAATGCCTCAGCTTTGTCTCTGCCAAACACATTGCAAAGGATAATTCACACATTTTTTCATACTTTTGAAGACTTTATTTGAATAAATAATATGTACAAATATTATTTCATCCATTGCAGATACAGGATCCATAAGTAGTGAACAAGCGACGTCATGTTTGATTGCAATTCGTTTAATCCGAGGTTTTGTGTAACCTTGGTTACAGTGAGACCATTTAAGGTCCAATGGAATACTTGTAATCTTACTGACGCAATGAATACAATCTCGTTTAAATATCACGTACATTTATATAAATGATACCAGAGGTTACAGGAAAGCAAAGTGACAACACCTGTACAGTCTCTACCGTGGCTCTTCACGTGTTCCAACGATAACAATTTTCTGTATCAACTGATTCAATTTGTCTTTGATGTTAATCTCCCATACCTTGTGTCCAATGTTTGGCTGCTTAAAGCAATAAATAATATCGTGATCGCTATTCTTGGACAATGTGTATATACTGCGATCAGACACGGCACACGTGTCGGATTCATTTCGGCAATGAACAAATTCCAAGAGCAAGACGACCTCATCCGCATCCTTTTCAAATAACTACAAGTCATTTTAGGCACAAAAGTGTTCTCAGAATGCTTTGTTTGTATTGTAATACTAGCAAATACCACTCGTCACTTCGCTAATGGGAATACTAAGATAGGGGGGGGTGAGAAAAATAGGGGAGAGAGAGAGATAGAGAGAGATAGAGAGAGAGAGAGAGAGAGAGAGAGAGAGAGAGAGAGAGAGAGAGAGAGGAGAGGAGGAGGAGAGGAGGAGAGGAGGAGAAGAGAAGAGAAAGAGAAAGAGAAAGAGGAAGAGGAAGAGAGAAAGAGGAGGGGAGAGAGGGAGGGTGGGGGCGGGAGGACGTCAGGAATTTGTAATTTGTTCAGGGTGCCGACTATAGATCACCTACTCTTCACGACACCATCAAAACCTTAACGTCCACCAACTAATGTGGGCAGACGCGACTCCAGTTTAACCTCCATCTGAGGGACGGCCTAAACATTGCCTCCCATTGTAAATGGTGTGTAACAGTAATACATCTGGAAACAGGTTTTAGTATCTGCGAGAGCAGCACGTGTATACAAGCCACAATATCAGGTGTGGCAACTTGCAGAAAGTGCCTTCATAGTAGAGGAGTGCTTTCCATTAATGTCTTTCAGTACAGATTTTCATGCCAAATCCCACATTTGCACAGACACTGATTTATTGCTTCATTAACAGGCAGGAGGCGGGGTGGAACATCTGATTATGGGCACCCAAAGCATATTAACCTGATTCTTCACATGGACAAGTTAAATATGCCGTTTGTTGGGAATGTGGTCTCCCACACACTCGGATCCAGTGCGCATAGCAATTAGGCCAGGTTTTGGCTTGGGACGTGATGCATTTTCCTTTGAGTCGGTTGGGATACCTTTCCTTTGTAGCACAGTTAGTACAGGGACATAGCTTCACCATGTACACATATCCATTAACTCTAACACTCATTTGTTTTGTGGGATAATCAGGGATGTCGATGAATGGATCCCTCAATGAATGACCATATGTGTATTCCATGTGTAAAATAGCTGGAATTCTAACACTGAGACGAAGAAGGGGTCGATTTCTCATCGCAAATGGAAACTTTTTCACTCGTTCAGCTCGTTCTGTAGGCACATTGTCATCTTGTAAAATAGTGTCATCCATGGGTGGCCGGAAAATGGCACGGTACGTTGAAGTTTGTCTGATGCTGATGGCTCATTTTTGTCGATACAGTATGCAGTTTATGTCAGGCATATAATTCTCCGCAACCTTCTTAGCATTGAAACTATTACCTATGCATAATATTTGAGATTTAGGGGGTCCAACCATTGTTGATTGATAAAAGCAACAACATGCTGAGAGTTGAATGACCATGGAATTATTTCAAATTACGGTCACAGATCAACATAGTCACAGATCAGGCTGTAGGAAAAGGAGAAAGACTTGATCTCGGCAGCGATTATGGATACCATGATGTCTTATTGAAAGTGAGCTTACTCACCTTCTATTGAACGGGAGTGAGTTTAATTTACTTCCTGGCAGACGGTAGGCAGCCAAATGAGGACTGTTGAAGAGGGCAGACGGAAAGCAAGAGCAGCAGAGCAGCAGGTTCTCGGCTGAACAGAACATCTTTTGGAAAGGGTATCAGTCCACAATGGCCTCCTCGTTTCAAAAGCCACCATTAATTATTTATCATCTATATGTGAATCTAAGGAGATGTGATAGCTAGCTAAGATCCCTTCTGAAAAAAACAGATGGGTAGTTTATTGTCGTGCCAGGAACTGAACCCAGACTAGACCTCGTAAAAGCGATTGCACTACCTGTGAAGTTTTAAGGTTGATTTATTTTTGCTGAGGAACATGTGAAAATAATAGTTCAATTCTGAAAACTTGTGCAATGATATTTTCTACCCAGAGCAACATATGCTACCAATGCTGGTCAAAGCAGCCTGGGTAAGGCAAGGAAGGGTTGCCAACATAGTCACATGTG
This sequence comes from Myxine glutinosa, assembly GCF_964187855.1. NCBI lineage: Eukaryota > Metazoa > Chordata > Myxini > Myxiniformes > Myxinidae > Myxine > Myxine glutinosa. The sequence goes on along the minus strand of NC_136268.1, from coordinate 144,320,834 downwards.
GTGTCGAACAGTAATGCCATTAATTTATTTGTTAAAAACATCAATCTGTTTGAGATTCATAAAGGACTGCCTGCAATTTTAGTGGTGAATGTCGTTCATGTATTTTGTGTTTAAATCGTTCAGCAAGTTTGAAAATGGCTGTGAATTGGTGAGTGGTCTTGTACATTCTCACATGCCGCCAATTTGTATCACTCAAGGAGACATTAAACTGCGTTTTTAACGGATAATATTGGAGCATCACCGGATGACTTGGTATTGCGTGAAATTGCATAACTAGATGTCAGTGTCAGAAATGGGGGTACCGCTTTATTTGATATAAAAGGTATTCTTCATCCCAACACTCCCACCCCAAATTTCAGCCTTGAACCTTCATCTGGAAATCTTACAGCAAGTGTTTTGGAACCTTAAAGGCTTGAATCATGTTCATTTTAATGAATGTCGGGAAACTATCAATGCACAGTACGACAGTGATTTATTACTCATTGAAGTGAGATGTGCATTGTGTAGACAACAACCAGGTATACTTTATCTGAGGCATGACTTTCCTGCACAATAATTATTGCCTTTATGCGGAAAATGTGACCAATATGAATCTAGCGGACAAGGGCTGGGAAGGTTTAAGTCACCCCATACACAGTCCAGACTTGTCACGTGATTTTCTTATATTTGGCCTGCTCCAAGAACATCTGCCTGTCACTGAGTTTACAAATGATTAAGGCGTTTAAAGCACATATCCTGATATGGCTGTGCTGTATACCAATTAGAAAGATTTCTACCCACATGGCATCACCTAATTGCCCCATTGATTGGGAGACAAGTGTGTGCGTGTGGCAATGGAATACCTTGAGAAGTAGCTGAAGCTGCATAAACCTCTCTTTTTCAAGTCAGGATGTGATCATTATGAACTTGTAGTGACAAACATGCCTCCATGTGTCTTCGTACAGGTTTGAAGGAACTCTTCCCAGCACATCTGAGTCTGCGGCGAATATTTGAAACAGAGACTACGACCCATGAGCCAGTGCTTCTGTTGAGTTCTCCTGGTGCTGACCCATCACACGAGCTCCGGGAGATGGCGGCGCAGGTCATGGGCTTGCAAAAATACCAAGAGGTACTTTGAGCTTGCTGAGGACATGACCAAGATCCGATGTATCTGTAGTCACTTCATATGTAGTGTTGTCACACAATCTTTTCTCTGTGCTTCTTTATTTAGGTTGCAATGGGACAAGGTCAGGCGGAATGTGCCGTGCAGGCTTTGCGAGATGCAGCAATGCAGGGTTCCTGGGTTTGCCTCAAGAACCTGCACCTGGTCTTGGCATGGCTTCCGAATCTTGAGAAGGTAGCGGAGCATATGTGGCCTCAGGCCTTTGCATTTCAACTCTGGCACAATGCTTGGAAATGTGCACGTGCAAATGCGCTGCAATGCTTTCTATGGCAAAACAAACATGCATGACATTTTTTGTTGACATTCATAAAGGACTGTCTGCAGTTGTTGAAGTAATTTATTCAACTTGCCATGCTGATGATGTCATGAGAGTACGAAGTAATTTATTCAACTTGCCATGCTGATGATGTCATGAGAGTACGCCCTTTGTAAGGCCTTTGTCAAAATGAAGATTTTGACTCGGGTCCTACCAAAGAATAATATTGTTACGTTTGTGGGGGTAAACGAAGAAATACCGTAAGAAGGTTCAGAATGTGTAGATTAGCATGCTCCGAGTGTCGTGAAGAAGAAGAAGAACCCATCTCGATGTACGTAAGTAGGCCGTCTGTCCGGGTAAGAATGTCTGCATGTCGCCATGAAGGGCGTGGCTTTGTGCTAATTAATTATAGGGCTTAAAGATTAATTCCCCAGTGTGTAATTTGCCTCCTGTGGTCTTCCCTTCAGTTTTATTACATTCGGCCAGCCAGGAAACCGAGGGCTCAGTAAAACAACTACAACAAATGGACTCATTCGCTCACAGTGCTGCCAGGGCCGACAGAAACAGCATTTGCCGATCGGCACATAAATCCCGCCTCACGACCACCGACGTCATACGAATATTCCCGAACAAAGATTAGACTCCATGACTCGTAACAAGGAGGCCATGCCCCAGCCTTCGCAATTGGTGGAGGCGCAATGGGGTGATTGAGTAGAGCTCGGTGATTGGACAGAGAGTGATGTCAGCGTGGAACTTTCGAGAGCTGGAGGAAAAGGATGTGGTCTCGCCATTTTGACTCTCTTGGTCCTGACATTCATTGGAGGCAGTCGCATTTCTCTTTTGTCCTGGCTTTCAAGAGAACGGCTGCGTTTGCTTTTTGCTCTCGTCCTGGTTCTGATCGCGGTGGTCTCTTGGTTGTTTTGCGTGGGAGGAGGATGAGCGCTCATCTGTGTGCGCCGGAGAGATCATCAAAGCCTTGTTAGCGCAGAAGGGCTGCCTGCACGGAGTACCTCATGGACGTTGGGGTGCAACGAAAGAGCGTATCCATGCCATTGTTGGAGTGGGACCCATGCGCGGCTTCAGCCGCTTTGGAACTGCCAACTCAATCGACGCCCTCACTGGAACAGTAAAGCTGAGTTCAGCCGATTATAAAAGGGATTTTCTTTTCTTTTATCATTCCCCTGTCTGTATACGAGTCTGAGTGGAGATTTCTCACATTGGGATATTCATCTTTTACCTCACTTTTCATTGTTATTTGCATTTACTTTTATTAAACCCATCATTTATTGCATTTCTTTCTCGTGCCTGTATATTCGTTTCTGTGTCTATGGGGATCGGATAACCCCTACGTGCTGGCCGTCCGATCAGATAAGGCTTCGAGCCTTTCCCACGCGTGCCAAAGACAATCCCGCAAAGTTTGAAATACGCCTCAGAGTTAAAGCTCATTTAGGCTATGCGTCAGCTCTGGGATCTTAATCCCCTGCGACATGACAATATATAAATCAATTTTATACCTTCATTTGCAACGAAAGTCTACTAATAAATTTCAGTACAATTTTGGGAATAGTTAAAACAAAAAAAAAATCCATATTCATTTATTTTCTATGCAGCCTTTGGCTGCTGGTTGTATTATTTCAGGGAGCGTGGAGGTGCTGCTAATGCAGCGCCCCCTGTAGGTTATAGCAGGAATTTGGAATATGTTCATGGTGCTGACGATAGCTCGCCAATTATTTGCAAAGGACAGCATGAGATCTTTAAGTTCCACCAACTAGTGCCAGCAGATGGGACACCAAGTTTAACGTCCATCCAAGGGACGGCACACACATTGATGGATCACCCTGTTTGTGAAACACCCAGAATCACATTTTATAGCTGGGTCGAGATTTGAACCCAGGATAGACAGCTCAGAGGCGAGTGTGCATACCTCTAGGCCATCATGCCAGCCCTAAAAAAATCCTTTACAAAATATAGAACGAGGGGATTTAGACCCATGGAAATTAAACATTTAATAGAGACCATAATGCAACTATAGGAAGATTTGACGTGTTAATTTTGTTATATAGCCGCTCGGCACTTGTGCTTGCATTCGTGACGTTTGCTTTAATTGTAAGCTGACGAGCCCAGGAGGGCGAAATTGTCGTTTACAGTTGACGAGTTATTTGATTATTTGCATCTCTTGAGTTTGTAGTTGTAATATTGGCTGAAGACACTTTTCCATTTGAGAAAGGTAGTTCACATGGTGAAAGACCATTGTATGTACAATATTATGTGGAAGGACTCTGTTATTTTGGACATTTAGATGCCCAGTTACTTATTGACTCTGTGGTCTCCATAACTGTGAAGGAAAATGTTATGCAAAATAAAACAAAACAAAATATGCTGACATTTTCTGGTGAACAAGCTTAAGGTAGTGGACAAAAAATATGGAGAGTCACTTTATATGGTGTTGGGCCACCACACTCGGCCAGTCCACCTTGTATGCGACATTGCATGGAGTCCACCAGCGTCTGGCATTCTGCAGGAGGGATGCAGCACCAATTCCTCCACACGAAAGTCAATCAACTCACACCTGTTTGATGGAGGTGGAAAAAAACTGTTTTCAGCATCATTCCAGAATATCCCATAAATGCTCTATTGGGTTCATATCTGATGACTGAGAAGGCCATGACATATGGATAACATCAGTGTCATGCTCATCAAACCATTGGGCGATCACACATGCTCTGTATATGGGGGTATTGGGGGTCTCCTCTTGTAGCCGTGCTCGCCATAATTATAAGCATGCAGGCATTTGCAGCATTTTTATACATGACCCTAAGCATGCTTGGATGTTATTTGCTTAAGACAAGGGGGCCACACCTGTGTGGAAGCTGTCCTTTATTTAACCAGGTGTTTCCATTTTTCGTCCACTACCTGTACGTTATAATGTGTCCCCCACCTCTCCTTTTTTCAATGTGTAATGCCTACGGAGGAGCTTCTACAGATGATGCTTGTTGGATAAGGCACTCGCAGATAAAGGACATGCATAGTGAAAACACTTAATGAATTATAAGCCATTTTAAAATAAGTATATTGCTGTATTTCACATTTCTCCCCCACCCAGGATACTACATTAAAATACCTTTCTTTATTCACGTGGCTAGTTAGATTTTTATAACATTATCATAACAAAAGACTGCATTCTATGCCGCTGCAGCCGAAGGCCGAGCCAAGAAAACGATGTTGTCGGGTTGTCTGGCCGTTATCGATTTTTCTTTTTTTTGTTATCACGGTAACTTGTGAACCAATGAAATAATTTCAAAGAACCATGGCAGAAGTATGGACTGCAATACAATGATCAACTGATTTAATTTTGAGTTCAAAAGGTTAAACGTCAAAGGAAATGTTCCATTTGAAAATCATTTCCAATTAGAAGCATCTGACGTTATCTCTCTCATATTTATCTCTTTTCTCTTTTGTGCTCCCTCTCTCATGTGACCTTTAATTACCTCTGCCACCTAAGGTGTGTGGAAGTTATGTTTTCACCCCTGTTTGTCTGACTGTGAGCAGGATATCTTTAAAAATTATAGGCGGATTTGGACACAACTTGGTGGACAGGTTGAAGTGACAAGACAAGTGACATGTGACATGTCACACTTGTCTTGTGTGACAAGAACTAAGTGATTTGATTTTGGTGAATATCCAGATTTTGGAATTTCTTAAGTGATTCTTCACCATTAAGAGATAGGGCCAAAAGCAATATATAATATGATATCTCAAACAGTTAAGGACATATTCAGGCGAAACCTGTTGTACGAATTGGTTAGGTTACAAGAACAAGCCAATTAGATTTCGGTTAAGGTACGGATCCAGATCCGACATATGAGTGGGCTACAAAATGTAAGCTGTTCAACCTGTCAGAGGTACACTACATGACCAAAAGTATGCGGACACCCCTTCTAATTAGTGGATTCGGCTGTTTCAGCCACACCTATTGCTGACAGGTATATATAATCAAGGACACAGCCATGCAATCTCTATAGACAAACATTGGTAGTAGAATGGGCTGAACTGAAGAGCTCAGTGACTTTCACCGTGGCACCGTCAGAGGATGCCACCTTTCCAACAAGTCAGTTCGTCAAATTTCTGCCTTGCTAGAGCTGCCCCGGTCAACTGTAAGTGCTGTTATTGTGAAGTGGAACCGTCTAGTAGCAACAACAGCTCAGCCGTGAAGTGGTAGGTCACACAAGCTCACAGAACCGGACCGCCGAGTGCTGAAGTGCGTAGCGCGTAAAAATCGTCTGTCCTCGGTTGCAACACTTACTATCGAGTTCCAAACTGCCTCTGGAAGCAACGTCAGCACAACAACTGTTCGTCAGGAGCTTCATGAAATGGGTTTCCCTGGCCGAGCAGCCGCACACAAGCTGAAGATCACCATGCTCAATGCCAAACGACGGCTGGAGTGGTATAAAGCTCGCCGCCATTGGACTCTGGAGCAGTGGAAACGCGTTCTCTGGAGTGAGGAATCGCACTTCACCATCTGGCAGTCCGACGGACAGGTCTGGGTTTGGCGGATGCCAGGAGAACGCTACCTGCCTGAATGCATAGTTCCAACTGTAAAGTTTGGTGGAGGATGAATAATGGTCTGGGGCTGTTTTTCATGGTTCGGGTTAGGCCCCTTAGTTCCACTGAAGGGAAATCCTAACACTGCAGCACACAATGACATTCTAGACGATTGTGTGCTTCCAACTTTGTGGCAACAGTTTGGGGAGGCCCTTTCCTGTTTCAGTATGGCAATGCCCCCGTGCACTAAGCGAGATCCACACAAAAATGGTTTGTCGAGATTGGTGTGGAAGAACTTGACTGGCCTTCACAGAGACCTGACCATCAATCCCATAGAACACCTTTGGGATGAATTGGAATGCCGACCGAGCCAGGCATAATCGCCCAACATCAGTGCTCGACCTCAATAATGCTCTTGTGGCTGAATGGAAGGAAATTCCCACAGCAATGTTCCAACATCTAGTGGAAAGCCTTTGCAGAAGAGTGAGGCTGTTATAGCAACAAAGGGGTTTACCAACTCAATATTAATGCCCATGATTTTGGAATGAGATGTTCGATGTTCGGGTGTCCACACACTTTTGGTCATGTAGTGTATGTGCTCCACCGAGTGCTATTCTTTCTGGTTATTTTTGTGCTTCTGTTGAATCGGGTACATGTCATGTGCCTGGTGTGGTTGAATGATCTTTACAGGAGCTGAATGATCTTTCTCCCAATGATGGTTTCCGCCTGTGGCTCACAGCTGAGCCTCATCCGAATCTACCCCCAAACCTACTGCAGGCCAGCCTGAAGCTGTCTTATGAGGTCCTGATTTCTGCACCAGTACAACATGACAATGCACTGTAATGCAGCAAAATGTACAGTACAATACAACATTTTACAGCATTACAATAAATATGTACAACGTATACCGTAAGTGTAAAAAAATAAAAAAGGTAAAGTATAGCATTTAACTTCAGAGTCGCTATCAGTTTTTGAGTATCTGTTGTTGAACTAAAACGATCCCACAAATCATCCCAGTTTGTGCTTTCTGTCATCTAAGATAAACATTTGCATTTCTCAGGGTAATGAATCTGTGAGCAGGACCTAACATGGAGGAGCAGGGTCATAGCAGGGATATCTCATTGATTGGTAGATGCAGTGTGGACTTCTTCTGCACAGAACAGCAGCATTCAGGCTACTACAACTCAAGCTGTACCAATGCATATGTCTGACAGGCTCCTCCAGGGCTGAAGCAGAACCTTCTGCGTTCATACGAGCACTGGGAAGAGACTGGAGCTTTGGGACAGGACAGTGGCTTGCTCGCACGAGCACATGCTATTTTCGCCCTTGCCTGGTTCCATGGGGTCTGCCAGGAACGCTGCAACTACATCCCGCAGGTCACTCGCTCTCTTACCATGCCCTGCTTACTTTTCTACAGCATTTTATACCTAGCTGGATAATGTGCTCACCTGAAGCAGCTGCTTTGGAGTGATTGTTGAGGGATTTTGTGTTACTATGTTTCAGCATGATATCTGCACAGTCCTTTCCAGGTAATTCAAGAAGATAACAGGAAAGTTTCACAGCTTAGCCTAATGTCAGCAAGCTCTAACACCACCACAAAGATGTTCATTTGGGCTGAATTACATTGCAGAATTTATTGTGCTGCCGTCTCTTCAAATTGGCTCAAATACAGGTTGTAGAAGTTGGAGCCAATCACGCTTCATACTTGAAGCAGACCACAAACACTGTGTGTTACTTGGCAGCCCATAAGCAGCAAACATTTCTGCAGCATCACTTAAAGGTCAATGAAAATAGTCCCTAACCGGCGAAACCCACACTGTATATTCCACTCAATAGTATCATTAAATATTTAAATTATCCACGTAGTGCATTAATTTTGGAGGAACAAAAAAAGAAAGTGAAAGAAAGTGGACAAACAATCTCCTGTAAGAAAGCAGAAGCACAGGGCCTGCTGCTCTGTCATTGCAGACAGGTTGGTGGCCTTTGTTGTCTCCCACTTCTCCTTGGGTCTTGCTCCCTTCCCTCTTCTATTTCCTCCTCCTGTCCCTTCCCAGTTCTTTCAGGTTAAATTTGTTCTTTCAACAACCTCCCTCTCCTTTGTTACTCTCTTCTTCTGATTGTGGAACCTTTATTTCAATTCCGCTCTTCCCTCCAGGGCTTCAAGTTGGAAGTGCACCACCATCTCAAGTCGTCTTCCATTATTCCTACCCATTTATTTTCATCCTTTCACCCTCCCCTAGCTCTCCCACTGCCTCACTGTTGCTGTTGAAACACAAACTCTGAAGTAAAAAAGGCAAATCGTGGATATTCAACAAGAAATTGTATTATAACGATGAACATTATAACCGCGATGAAGCTATCTCTGAGGGCCTTTCACTCACTCACCGCAGGCAGGTAGGTGGTCTTTCTGTCTTCTACCGACTCCTCTCCGGCCTTGCACCCCCAGCTCTCTCTGTGCTCTGTCCCCCAAATATTCCTACAGGTCGCACAAGATCTGCCAGCAACCCTCTGATGGTTAAACTGCCGAAATCTCGGCTCTCCGCTCACCTTCACTCTTTCATTCCTCTTTTCTCCCGCCTCTGGAACAAACTCCCTCACTCCCTTCAATCCCACTCCTCCCTCCAGGTCTTTAAAACAGCTGTTCACCACCATCTCTTATCTTCCCCCATCCAAAACCTTGATCTTTTCTACCCCCGCTAATTCACCCCAGATCCACCTTGTTTGAAATTCCAACTTCTTTCCTGGAAGTCCTGGCAGTGTCCATATGTTTTATACCTCTCCCACCGCCCCCTTCCCACGCCCCCCCCCCCCCCCAAAGCCCTCGCCCTCTCTCAGATCTCTCGATGTCTCCATGTCTCTCGGTCCCTGCTCTCAAATGTTGTGTTTGTGTCCTTCCCCCTCTCTCCCCATCTTGTCTACCGCTCCCTATGTTATATGTTTTATGTGTCGGTTTGTCTTTCTGTGTGATTAATGTTCGCTCTTTCACGAGCCTCGACCTTGTATACAAAAAAAAAAAAAAAAAAAAAAAAAAAAAAACATGAAGAAAAATACATAAAATGTCATAGCCCCCGCCGTGGTTTTAGTAATTTTGCTGTATGGAGTTAAAGGCCGTCAGTCGGCCATCTTTGGTTGGATGACAAAACAAAATCTTCTGCATATGTATAGTCATATATTGTCTTTGTGTCGAGTTTGAAGAAAATCGGTCCATGCATATTGGAGAAATGGATGGGTTTAGGAGTTGCCGAAGGCGAGAAGAAGAGGCCATTTCGTTGGGTACAAAGCTTGTTTATTGTACAGAAATCTCCAGCAACTGCTCGCGAACGGAAGTCGTAACGGCTTATATAAAACCAAAAACCCTCTTCGGAGGGCGTGGCTCCAACAGCCGCGCGTGCGTCACGACCACACAACCAAAAGCCCGTGCACGTGAATTAGACCAAACATATGGTATTGGTAACCGTCACATGCGGATAAGTTAACCGCGACATGTGAATAAGGTAACCGCTACATGCGCCCCCCCCCCAGAAGGCACTCCACGGGCGTGTACGTAGTTCGCAGGCGTGCTCGGCAGTGCCGAGAAGACTCGAGCAGTGCCCGGCCTCGGTACGCGCGAAAAAACGCAGCCGTGGGGTTGAGCCGACCGAGGGGCTGGTCAAGTCCTCGGGGGAGGCTGCCGAGGTTCCTCGCGGGCCTCCCGAGGATGTAGAGTAGGAGTCGTAGTTGCGCAAGTGGCAAGCAGCGGTAGCAGTTGTAGTTGCAGCAGTAGGAGTTGCGGGAGTGGCGAGCAGCAGTGCGCGCGAAGGTAACGAGGCTCCAGCGCACGCGAAGGTAACGAGGCTCCAGTGCACGCGAAGGTAACGAGGCTCCAGCGCGCACGAAGGCAACGAGGCTCCAGTGCGCGCGAAGGTAACGAGGCTCCAGTGTGCGCGAAGGTAACGAGGCTCCAGTGCGCGCAAACGTAACGGGGCTCCAGTGCGCGCGAAGGTAACGAGGCTCCAGTGCGTGCAAAGGTAACGAGGCTCCAGTGTGCGCGAAGGTAACGAGGCTCCAGTGTGCGCGAAGGTAACGAGGCTCCAGTGCCCGCGAACGTAACGAGGCTCCAGTGCGCACGAAGGTAATGAGGCTCCAGTGCGCGCGAAGGTAACGAGGCTCCAGTGCGCGCGAAGGTGACGAAGTAGCCGTGCCGCCCACGTCAGTGCGTGCGCAAGAGATGAGCAGCAGAGCGCGCGAAGGCGACGAAGTAGCCGTGCCGCCAACGCCTCGTAACGGCGTTCCTTCGGAGGGTCCCGGAGCAGGCTCGCCCCTCTAGTCGTAGAGGAGGAACCGAGCGCGGTGCGCGAACCACATGGCCGCTCGTCGTTGCTAAAACTCCGGCAGTTCGAGTTTAGGTCTTGTGGAAGAAATTGCGGGCGAAATACTGCCGTGTTCATTTGCAGCCCCCGAATACGTTCGGGGGCGGCCGAGGTCACCAGTTTAGGAGTTGCCGAAGGCGAGAAGAAGAGGCCATTTCGTTGGGTACAAAGCTTGTTTATTGTACAGAAATCTCCAGCAACTGCTCGCGAACGGAAGTCTTAACAGCTTATATAAAACCAAAAACCCTCTTCGGAGGGCGTGGCTCCAACAGCCGCGCGTGCGTCACGACCACACAACCAAAAGCCCGTGCACGTGAATTAGACCAAACATATGGTATTGGTAACCATCACATGCGGATAAGTTAACCGCGACATGTGAATAAGGTAACCGCTACAGGGGACACGTTTAAGTAACACAATGGCCGCCAGATGGCCATCTTTGATCTGATCCCCCAAAAAATGAAGTGCACATGCAACACATCATTCATTATTTGTGTGCCAAATTTGAACAAGATCGGTAAATGCCTGGCCGAGAAATGGTTATGGACGTGGTCAATATCGGGGTTTTTTTTACAACTAAAATGGCTGCCAGTCTACCAATCGGCCATCTTTGATCAGATCGCAAAATATAGAGAGGCACACATGTATGCCATCATTTACTGTGCTTGTGCCAAGTTTGAACAAAATCGAACCATGCATGTCCGAGAAATTGTTGGAGATACGTTTAAGTAACAAAATGGCCACTAGTCAGCCATCTTGGATCGGATCTCGTAAAACAAAATGCCATGCATATGTATATCGTCATGTGTTGACTTTTTGCCAAATATGAACAAAATTGGTCCGTACATCTCCGAGATATGGTTGCAGACGGATGGACGTACGAGACCAAATCCATAAGCCCCCGTTTCGGACTAAGTGCAACGGGGGTTAATAATGTATTTGCAAGAAGAAGAGCAATTAAAAACAAATTGGCAAAACTACACCAATCAATCTATTGTAAACAATAAATTGTTCAATCAAGGAGAGAAAGTAGAACTAAGGGTAACTAGAACTGCCGCTCGTAACTGTGAGCAGTTCTTCCGGGTACTGAACCAATGACGATTGGTTCCAATGACGATGCCATCCCATGCCACCCATTCCAATGACAATGCCGTCCTATGCCGACGCCATCCCAAGCCGCCCATTCCAATGACAATGCCGTCCTATGCTGACGCCATCCCAAGCCGCCCATTCCAATGACAATGCCGTCCTATGCCAACGCCATCCCAAGCCGCCCATTCCAATGACGATGCCGTCCTATGCCGACGCCATCCCAAGCCGTCCATTCCAATGACAATGCCATCCTATGCCGACGCCAACCCATGCCACCCATTCCAATGACAATGCCATCCTATGCCGACGCCATCCCAAGCCGAACATTCCAATGACGATGCCGTCCTATGCCGACGCCATCCCAAGCCGCCCATTCCAATGACAATGCCGTCCTATGCCGACGCCATCCCAAGCCACCCATTCCAATGACAATGCCGTCCGATGCCGACGCCATCCCAAGCCGCCCATTCCAATGACAATGCCGTCCTATGCCGACGCCATCCGAAGCCGCCCATTCCAATGATGATGCCGTCCTATGCCGACGCCATCCCAAGCCGCCCATTCCAATGACGATGCCGTCCTATGCCGATGCGATCCCAAGCCGCCCATTCCAATGACGATGCCGTCCTATGCCGACGCCATCCCAAGCCGCCCATTCCAATGACGATGCCGTCCTATGCCGACGCCATACCAAACCGCCCATTCCAATGACAGTGCCGTCCTATGCCGACGCCATCCCATGCCACCCATTCCAATGACAATGCCGTCCTATGCCGATGCCATCCCAAGCCACCCATTCAAATGACAATGCCGTACTATGCCGACGCCATCCCAAGCCGCCCATTCCAATGACAATGCCGTACTATGCTGACGCCATCCCAAACCACCCATTCCAATGACGATGCCGTCCGATGCCGACGCCATCCCAAGCCGCCCATTCCAATGACAATGCCGTCCTATGCCGACGTCATCCCAAGCCGAACATTCCAATGACAATGCCGTCCTATGCCGACGCCATCCCAAGCCGCCCATTCCAATGACGGTGCCGTCCTATGCTGATGCCATCCCAAGCCGCCCATTCCAATGACGATGCCGTCCTATGCCGACGCCATCCCAAGCCGCCCATTCTAATGACAATGCCGTCCTATGCAGACGCCATCCCAAGCCGCCCATTACAATGACAATGCCGTCCTATGCCAATGCCATCCCAAGCCACCATTCTAATGACAATACCGTCCTACGCCGATGCCATCCCATGCCGCCCGTTTCAATGACAATGCCATTCTATTACATCATTTTTAATCGACCTCTATTTCTCATGGCTCGTCATTCCCAAGGACTGCCACTTATAACTGCAATCAGTGATTTATATGTGTGTGCTTACAAAACTGCGAGCCTCGAGGAATAATGTTGTATGAGTATGACGTTCACACGGATTGGCAGCCATATTTGATCAAAGGAAAACATTTAAATATATTTTTCTCTGGAACAACTTCACTGATTAATGTGAAACTTCAAATATATCATCATATACCCATGTGGAAAAAGTTGTGATAACAATGACATCATAGGTCACATGGTTTGGCAGTCATATTGGATTGTAGGAAAACCTTTTAAAATCCTTTTCTCTGAAACCACTTAACTGATAATATTTTAGTTGTCAAACTTTTATCGCCATGGTTACTTGATGATTATACTTAGTTTCATATTGATTGGTTCAGCGGTTTGAGGTTGTTGGTTTTTCTGTTTCTTTTTTTTTTGTTCCAGAGAAAAACTAAGCAATAATTTCTCAAAAGATTATCTTTATTGATAAATTGCAAAACTATTTTTTGCTTTTTCGAGATTGATAGAGATAATCAACTTATAGGTAGAGGTGGCTTTTTGACTTCCGAGTCAGCAATCCCAGTTTGAAATTGGCTTGTGTGACATGGTACTTGCTGAGCGTTCCACACGAGTAAGAACCATTTGTATATGCAATCCATCTCTATGCATCTGAAGTTATCCTCGGTAACTCGTATATTTCAGTAAATAGTTCGTATGATTTTTAGGAGTTTAGGGATCACATTACAAAACCAAATGAGCCAACAACCAAAGGTAGTGTGGCTGTGATTCACAGTTAGAGTCTTAACTCGGCACAGCTTGTGATTTGTCCATCTTGTGTTTGGTAACACACAAATCCAAAACCAATTGAGGGTTGAGTTTTCAGTTTTCCATTACTACTGTTAACGGGGCAACTCGAACTGGTGGAAGGACTCTTGCTGACGGCAAAAACTCGTGTAGAACCAAATCTCTTCCGATGCTACTCCCCACATCCTGATGATACGGACACTATGACGAGCATGGACTATTCTTCAATGCCATTCTAACAGCAACTGATGGTTCACATTTTGTTTTATATACAAAGATGGTAAAAATTTTGAATCGCCTATTCTTCCCCATGCCAGGGGAAATCCATGTTCTTCTCCATAAACAGCCCATTCCACCCTCCCTTCATTGTACTCTTATCTCTTCCCAACCACATTACCCTCTATCAACACATGCCACAATTCTTCGTCCTTATTCTCCATCTTCCCCACATCCATTTTAAGCGGTGAACCCTCAGTGTGTGTCTACCCTCAGGAGAGCCAGGAAACAATATCTCTCCACTCTCAAGACAACTCTCAAACCTGTCTACCTCTTCCAAATCATGGTGGCGTCTGGTCAAATCTGTTTCTGGTGTTTGTTCCCCCTCCACCCCCTCCCTTACCTCAAACGGCTACACCGCTGACTCCGCACGTGAAAAATCTGAATGCCTCAACTCTGTGTTTGCCGAAAAAAATTGTGTCCTAAACCCGTCTCTCTCTGTACCCACCGTACCTAGTCGTACCCAGCTGTTCCTGGACTCTGTGTCCTTCTCTCCTGACAAGGTGGAGAAGTTTCTGTCAACCCTCGACTCTGATTCTGCAACTGGACCAGACGGCATCAGCCCATGGGTCCTAAAATCCTGCTCTGCCACTCTTTCACACCCTCTCTCTGTTCTCTTCACCCTCTCTTTTGCTCAAGGTCATCTGCCATCAGCTTGGAAAAAGCTGCAAAAATAGATCCTTGTAACTACAGACCAATCAGCCTGCTCCCAATTATCAGCAAAGTCATGGAATCCATCATCACTTCTGACATCAAATCCTTCCTCTTCTCCAATGGCTTGATCTCTGATCATCAATTTGGTTTCAGACCTGGTCACTCTACTCTGGACATGCTGCTTCTGCTGTCTCAACAATGGATGGAGGTCCTCAATGCCAAACAGGAAATCAGAGCTGTCTCCTGTAGAAGTACAAAAACTTCTAGGTAAGCGAGTTATTGCAAGTATTCCAAATGAAACCTGTCCCTTGTCCTCTTAATTGATAAAATGCATTATAATGACAACAAACTCCGATGTATTTCAGTTATTTGATGAATCCTAACAATACTATGCTATAGTTTATAAGAATCTTGTAGGAAAAGGATTAATTATATTATTAAGGATGCGTGTATATATATGTATTACATTTAAAGGAATTTAAGAGTATAACTCATACTCTGGTTGACTCAAGAGTGCCTTTGTGATGGAAAGACATACATTCATTTGCAGTTCTGTGTAAATACTAATTGGGGATAAGGTTTGTGAAAGCTTTGTTGTACAAAGACAATTGTCTTCTGGTTCAAGTGACCCACTGAGCAGATCACGGTTTAATCAGGGATCCCTCATCCCCCGATCTATCCCCTCCCCACTCTCTAATCCCTGATCAGAATCCCTCGTCCCCCGATCTCCTCCCTATTACCCCCGCCCACTGCGAAGACCCAATCAAATCTTCTCCTATTGTTCTCAATTACTATAAAATCAAGTAAATGCAACTGAATGAAGAAGAATACTAGTGTTGACCCGGGGTCCTTGTGCTGTGTGAGTTGGTTATACCATGTATTTCTGTTGTAACAGAATGAGTATTTGTCCCAGTGTTATTAAATTTTACAAGTATTCAATGAGTGAACATGACTTGGTTTATGTACACAAATTGTTCCACGACACTCCCTTGACATTTCATGTGCCTTCGATACGGTCTGGCACCCCGCTCTGCTCACCAAACTCTCCTCCTATGGTATCCATGGAAATCTCCATGCATTGCTTGCGGACTTCCTCTCTGGTCGTAGTCCTCCTTCATTCCTCTTTTCTCCCGCCTCTGGAACAAACGCCCTCACTCTCTTCAATCCCAATCCTCCCTCCAGGTCTTTAAAACAGCTGTTCACCACCATCTCTTATCTTCCCCCATCCAAAACCTTGATCTTTTCTACCCCCGCTAATTTCACCCCAAATCCACTTTTTTGAAATACAAACTTCTTTCCTGGAAGTCCTTGGTGTCCTTGTGTTTTATACTTCTCCCACCCCCCCCCCCCCCTCCTCCCCACGCCTCCTCCCCCCAAGCCCTCTCCCTCCCACACATCTCCCGACGTCCCTGCTCTCAAATGTTGTGTTTGTGTGCTTCCCCTTCTCTCCCCATCTTGTCTGCCTCTCCCTCTTTTTATATATTTTGTTTGTCTGTTTGATTTGTTTGTGTGATAAATGTTAGCTCTTGCTCGATTCTGTATATAATAAAAAGAAAAAAAAAGATCAACGTGTGGCCCTGAATGGATTTCTCTCATCTCCTCTTCCTGTTCAGGCTGGAGTTCCCCAAGGCAGTGTTCTGGGCCCTGTGCTTTTTCTGGTCTTCATCAATGATCTTTCCAACTCTCTGGAAAATCCTCTATCTCTTTGCTCATGACACCACTCTCTGCCACTCCATACCTCATCCCTCAGATCGGCAGTCTGCTGCCTCCTCACTCTCTGCAGACCTGGACAAAATCAGACTGGTCAAACAAGTGGAACACGTCTTTCAATCCTGACAAATCTCCCACTCTCACCATGTCTCTCCGAAAAGACTGACTGGACAACCCTCCCATCTACTTTCTCAACAATCCTCTCCAAGAAGTTCTGCAACTCAAGCTTTTGGGTCTCACTATCTGCCATATTTCCTGGGAAATCCACATTTCCAAGCGGGCCTCCAAAGCCAGTCGCCGACTGCGCATCCTCCGTCATGTGAAGTCCTTCCTTAGCACACCTGAGCTCCTTACCACATACAAGGCTTATATCTGCAGCTCAATGGAATACTGCTCTCGCCTCTGGGCAGGTGCTCCTGTCTCCCACCTAGGTCGGATTCACGCTGTTGAAACCAAAGCTTTCAGAATCATTGGAATCTCCCGCGATGAAGCTCACTCTGAGGGCCTTTCACTCACTCACCGCAGGCAGGTTGGTGGTCTTTCTGTCTTCTACCGACTCCTCTCCGGCCTAGCTCCCCCAGCTCTGTCTGTGCTATGTCCCCCAAATATTCCTACAGGTCGCACAAGATCTGCCAGCAACCCTCTACTGGTGAAACTGCAAAAATCAAGACTCTCTACTCACCTTCACTCTTTCATTCCCCTTTTCTCCCGCCTCTGGAACAAACTCCCTCACTCTCTTCAATCCCACTCCACCCTCCAGGTTTTAAAACAGCTGTTCATCACCATCTCTTATCTTCCCCCATCCAAAACCTTGATCCTTTCTACCCCCGTTAATTCTCCCCATATCCACTTTTTTGAAATACAAACTTCTTTCCTGGAAGTCCTAGCAGTGTCCATGTGTTTTATACCTCTCCCACCCCTTCCCCCACTCCCCTTCCCATGCCTCCTCACCCCAAGCCCTCTCCCTCCCACAGATCTCCCAATGTCCCTGCTCTCAAATGTTGTACTTGTGTGCTTCCCTCTCTCTCTCCCCTATCTTGTCTCCCGCTCCCTTTATTGTGTGTTTTATGTGTCCATTTATGTTTTTTTGTGATTATTGTTCGCTCTTACACGAGCCTCGATCTTGCAGACAAAATAAACCAAAAAAAAGCCCCCCTCTTCAACATTTGGCTATGTCCGTCCGTAAATAATGAAGAAGAAGAAACCTTATAGCCCCCAATGCTTGATTCTAAAAGCTTCTGAAGGGTTATTCTCGTGGATAGTTCTAAAGGGTTGTAAAGGGTTTTAAAGGGTAATTCTATAGAGTTCTAAAGAATAATTCTCATGAGTTTCGTTCATTTCTAGGCTTTGCCTATTTCATATTAAAAATGCCAATCTGAACCGCTTACTTCGGACACGGGAGCAATTATTTTTTAATCTTTTTAAACGCCAACTCTTGGGGTGTATTTAATAAACAGTCCTGTCCCCCACCTCACCCCTCATCTTACTATAATTCACCAAATGTCCGTCCGTCTGTCCGTTCGAAGGTACTGCAAAAACGGCTGAACCGATCGCAACGATATTTTGGGTGGGTAATCCTAGGACCCCTTGGAGTAAAATAGGTTGTATTGTTTGTTCCAAGTTTTCCAATTTTCCAGTATTTCCAAGCATGAATGAATGAATGAATGAATGTTTTATTTTCCAAACATGATGGATTAATATTTACCGATATGAACAGTGATGTGGCTTTTGTTGAAATTCTACGTACCAGGAGAGAGAAGATCGACTCCTGAGTACTGACGAACTCTTCCTATAAAAACGTGTGGCTCCGAAATAACACGGCAGCGTGTGCAAAGCGACTGAGAAACACGTGTAGCGGCCGCTTCCATTTTGCAGAAGTCAATCTTTTTTCAAAATGGGCGCCATGTACTGTTTAGATTTTGATGATTTGCGTGTGATATGATTTAACGGATGTTTATATAAATCGTTTAAAATAAAAAAGCCTTCAATTTCCGATATTTTGCCTTTTCATTTGGGCTTCCCAATTGAAGCCCCGCCCGCAGGGTCATATAATTTATAATTAAATTGTATAATTGATATGACCGCAAGGTCATATAATTTATCTGAGGTATATTTATTACATGCACAATTGTCATCCAAATATTATTCATTATAAACATAATGCTTTTTGTTATTATCTTTTATTTGCCCTTTTATAAACACAAGTTGTTTTTGTGGGCATGAAAAATAATGTACTCAGGCCGTTGCAATTATGAAATATCACTTTAATACATGAATGAAACTTCTCTTATTCAGGGGTGGACAAAGTTTTACGAATTCTCTCGGTCTGACCTTCGAGCTGCTTTCGACATAATAAACAACCACTGCAAAGGTAACAGTAAAAGGAATGTTTTGAATTTTTTCGAAAGCTTTTGTCGTGGAATTGCACTCAACTCATTTCTGCATTTTTCTGTGTTCATCCCATTTAGTCTGAGGGCCCACATGCTTTTCATTAGACACTTGCGTACAAATAGTTTTACCTATCCAGCGTATAAATGGTGATGGTCTAATACTCTAATGCAAGAGTGTGGATTCTTGCGTGCCCCGATGTATACTCGAGGGGTCCGGGCGTAAAATCGGTCTTAATTAGAGTTTCGTGCACAAGGATATAGTTCGCACCACATGATAGACCTCGGCATCCTGTTCAAAAATACGTATCATAAAGAACATGTTACTGCAGACCGAAGGGATTCAAGACCGGCCCGAAATTAGCATCAATTAGTGTTCTAATTAAACCTTTGAGCCCAAGCATGAAATTAATGGCAAAATATCCTCCGATCTCATATCAGTCAGAATCGACCATTTAAGATCGATTTTACTTCGACCGAAAGTGATCAAGAAGCTTTTTTTTTGCTAATAGCGACCCAATTAAGCATTTTCAATATTTTAGCCAAACTATAAATCCTTGAGCAAAAGATAGGTTTGAACTTTCAACGCGAATGTGTGTTCACCACGGTCTATTTTTAAGGATAAAACAAACTCGAAAAACATTTTCCATAAAAGAGTAATTATGTCTCTTGCATTGGAAATCTAGACGGTGGTGAAGGTGGGCGGAGGCATTATATTTTCGGGTTGTCCGTCCATACAAGACAAGCCTCGTTTTTCTCAGCAACCATATGTCCAATTGAGGCGAAACTTTCAGGGTAGGAGTGACACCCATGCAGACTTTTTATGATAAATGTGACGTCATTTGTTACGTGGTATGGCAGCCATCTTGGATTAAACGCAAATAATTAAAAAAATATTTCTCGGAAACCACTGAATGGAAAAATTTGAAACTTGGCACATTATCAAGTGCTCCCAATGGAGCACAAAAGCACGATAATGATGACATCATAGGTGAAGTGGTATACAACAACACACACAACATGCATTTTAAGGCCATTTTCCCTGCTAGAGCGGGGGTTAGCCTTGCGGTCCCCATGACAATCTTCTCCATTTTGCCCTATTTTCTGCATCTCTCCTTGTTAACCCCCTTGCCCGCATTTCTTCTTCCACCATCTTTAGCCAAGTCTTTCTCGGTCTTCCCCGTCCTCTACTTCCTTCTACATTAATTTCCATCACTCTTCTCAACCAGTCACTTTCATCCTTCCTCAACACATGACCAAACCATCTCAACCTGTTCCTCTTCACAGCATCAATCACAGGCGCAATATTCCCATCATCTTTCGCAATTCATCATTTGTCTTCCTCTCTCTCAACGATACTCTGCACATCCATCGAACCATTCACATTTCCACCCTTTCCAGCCTTCATTGCTGCTCTACGTTCATTACCCATGTCTCGCTCCCATAAATCATAACACTTCTCACACATGCAGCATACACCTTTCCCTTCAGCTTCAGCGACACTCCCCTCCTCATCAGCACGCCACTCAGTTCCCGAAACTTCTTCCATGCACATCTCACTCGAGCAACCGTTGCCGAGTCTGATCCACCTTCTCCATTCAGCATGTCTCCGAGGTAGCAAAATGTTTTCACACCTTCCAGCTTCACGCCGTCTCCAAGATCCAACTCAACATTTCCTCCATCTGCAGCTCCCTCTGTGCACACCTTACATTTGAATGTAGCTGCCACACTGGTAATGACCCTCTCAGACCACTACATTTTTGATGAACCCACTCAGCGCACATTGTACATTGAATGGAGTTCACTCCGACACACTTCCTGCACACAGCACACGGCCACTTCCCAGTTCTTTCCACCTCACCACATGCTTTACCACTTGCCATCACCTTCGTCTTTCCGATATTCACCTTCAGACCTTTTGTCTCCATACATTCCTTCCACTTGTTCATCTTTTCCTTCAGTCCATCCATACTTTCCGCAATCAACACCAGATCATCTGCATACAACAACTCCCACGGTAAACCCTCCTTTACGTTCTGAGCCAGCACCTCCATCACAGCTACAAATAGTAGTGGACTTAGTGCGGACCCCTGATGCACTCCCACCTTCACCTCAAACTCACCACTGTTCCCGTCCTTCGTCCTTACAGCTGTGCGCGCTCTTTTTTACATTGCCATCACTACTCTGATCAACCATTCCTCCACTCCTAACTTCCTCAATGCCCATGTCAATACTTTGCGTGGAACCCTATCGAATGCTTTCTCCAGATCAACAAACTCAAAAAACAACTTCTTCCTCTTCTCCATGTACTTCTCCTGCAACTGCCTCACAATGAAAAGCGCGTCTGTCGTTCCTCTTCCTGGCATAAATCCAAACTGCATTTCGTCGATCTTCACTTTCTTCCTTATCCTCCTCTCCAACACCCTTTCCAATACCTTCATTCCATGCTCCAATAACTTTATCGCTCGTTACGAGCCACACTCCAGAGGGTCACCTTTCCCCTTGTATAGAGGGACGAGGGTACTCAGTTCCCAATCCACTGGAATGCGGCCTTCTTTCACCACCAGATTACAGATCTCTGTCATTCTCTTCACACCCCAACTTCCTGCTGCCTTCAACATATCTCCCACAACTCCCGTTGGCCCTCCGGCTTTTCCACTCTTCATTGCTTTTATCGCTTCCTCAACTTCCTTCTCAGTTATCTTCTCTGCCAGTCCTAAAACTGGGTTACTCTCTATGTTGCCATCCCATTCATTCTCTGTATTCAACAGCATTTCCATATATCTTTTCCATCTTTCTTTAATTCCATCTGGGTCGACAACAATTTGTCCCACTTCATCCTTCAAGCAACTCACCCCCATCACATCACACCTCTCTTTCGCTGTATGCTTTGCAATCCTAAATACTGCTTTCTGACCCTCTGCCGAATCCAAGCGTTCTCCGAACATTTTCCTACATGCCTCCTGCGCCTTTGCTACCTCTTTCTTTGCAGCCTTCCTGGCTACCTTATAACTTTCATGCTCTGCTGTTTCTGTTCCCATACCCTTCGCCTTCTGCCACTCCTTGAACTTCTTCCTCTTCTCGTCAATCCTCTTTCCAACTTCATCATCCCACCACCATGTTTCCGAGTGCCTCGGTGGTCCTTTTGTCCATCCACATACCTCACCAACGGCTCCCAACAGACTAGCCTTCATTGACATCCAACCACTTTCAAGCTCAACCACATCATCCTCTACCCTACTCAGCCTCTCTTTTAATGCCTCCCTTACTGTCACCTCTTTCAACCTCCACACCTTCATTCTCGGTTGGTACTTCACCCGCCGAGCTCTCCTCGCACCTTTCACCCTTATGTCGCAGACAACCAAGTGGTGCTGTGAAACAGCCTTCTCCCCCGGGATCACCTTTGTGTCCCGGAGGCCCCCTATCTCGCCTACGCACCATCAGGTAGTCAACGGTTGTCGTCGACCCACCTGACGTGTATGTAACAAGCTTATTATCCTCTTTCTGGAACTGAGTATTACAAATCAACAAATCAGCTCCATCAGCAAACTCCAAAATCCTTTTACCTTCTCCATTTCTCACACCATATCAGTAACCCCCATGAACTCCCTCAAAACCATCCATACTCCTTCCCACATGTCCATTCAGGTCTCCTCCCACCACAACAACTTCCTCATCTTTCACGTTTTCCATCAGCTTCTCTATCGCACACCAGAACTTGTCCTTCTCTTCATCGCTTCGACCAACCTGCGGAGCATATCCCGAGATGACGTTCACCAAGAGCTTTCCAATCATCATTTTCACCATCATCAACCTATCACTCACTCGAGTCACACTCACCACACTGTCTACAAACTCCTTAGAAAACAGGACACCAACACCATTCACGCCCTCCGGGCACCCTTGCCACGCAAACTTGTATTTCTGTCCCTGCCTCCCCTTCACCATTCTCACACCACTTCCCTTCCATCTCGTCTCCTGCACACAACATATGTCCACTCTTCTTCTGACCAATACTTCCACCACTTCTCCTGATCTCCCTGTCATTGTCCCTACATTCCATGTCCCAAACCTCAGAAACTGATCTCCACTTCGGGCTGCACCCTGCCCATATGTACTTGTAATTGTCATGGTTCTCTTTTTGAGGCAATGTTTTTATGGCCGGATGCCCTTCCTGACGCCAACCCTCTTAGTCGTCTCTTACGACACGCAGGGATACGGTGTACCTATTCTGACCAGGGTACACACTGGGCTGGTATACCACTGAAGTGGTGTACCAGCCAAAAATGTTTTCTTAATAGAATTCCTTATCCTAGAAATCTGAAATTGCATGCACATGATCTATGACCCATTTGTATTGAAATGTTAAATTTATGACATTATAGGTCACATGGTTTGGCATCCATATTGTATTTAACCTAAAAGCATTAAAAATACATCTTCTCCCAAACCACCAAATCGATTGACTCGAAACTTTATGTGTGTCATTGACTAGGCATGGCGATTAAAATATGATCACAACAACATCATTGGTCACATGGTGTGGCAGCCATATTGGATTGAAGGAAAATATTAAATAATTATATCTCAAAAACTGCTTGGCTAACCCCCGCTCTAGCAGGGAAAATGGCCTTAAAATGCCTATTGTCATTGTGTTGTCTAAAACTGCTTGCCCTATCGATGTGAAATTTTACGAATATCATCTAACACCACTGTTGCATATAGTTTGAAAATGATGATGTTGTAGGTCACGTGGTTTGGCAGCCATCTTGGATAGAAAAACGAACCTTATCCGATCAACACGAAATTTCACAAACATGATCCCATGCCCATACATATGCAGAGTGTACATTTTTAAGGTCATATGTCACGTGGTATGGTAGCCATATTAGCTTGAAAGCCGATATTTAAAAAAATCCCTTCTCTGAAACTGCTTCACCGATCGATGTGAAACCTGTCATGGCTGGTGAAAATGTGATGCTTGAAAACAGCTGAAGGGATTTAAATCAAACTTGTTTATTTTTAGGAGAGTGAACGGGGGCATCTACCCATTGTGGGACTATGCGGAGGCATATTGGCGACACAGTCGCATTGCTCTAGTTTTTTTTAAATAACAATAAATACATGGCCCAGTGAGGTGACATTTTCTGCATGTGATGTAGAACGCACACAGAGTAAACGAGTGTTCATTTACGTCCGTATAATTCATCACTTAGTATGATCTATTACTTTCATCACCGCATAACAGAATGATTCGCAAATGATGAATCCAAACTGATACAAGATTGGGATATATGTAAGGGGCTGCAGGTCTTGAATCCCTTCGGTCTGCATGAACACGTTTTTAAAACACTATATTCGTGTTTTAAAAATTGGCCATCTTGTATGTTGAGGAATCTGTTATCTAGCTGTTATCTAGTTACCAAGTAGGGCTTCTTGAATAGTTTCGGTCGAAGTGAAAATATGCCATTTCATTGTGGTCAGCGGCTCGTAGAGTGTTTACATGGAGCTCAAGTCTTTCGTGAACCGGCTGATCAGGCCTAACCTTCAGTTAAAGATGGTGCGAATTTGGAATTTGATCATGATGCTGCTGATTACTTTTTGTCAGAGCGCACGATTGAATCTTTAACATCCTCCAACTATTGCTAGCATGCCGGACACCCAGCTTCGCATCCGTAGGAGGGATGAAGCACCTTGTGATGCAACAATCAGCTGCGAAGCACCAATCAGCCGGTTTATATCACGGTTAGGAATCAAATCTAGACTATAAGTTAAAGGTAAGCGCGGTACATTTTTTTTGCACTATCCTTTTGGACCATGAAGATTTACATCCTTAATAACAGTAAAGTCAGAGTTGATGTTGACTGGTTTGAAATTCGTTTCAAGATAAACATTCCCGACAAAAAAACTAATAAATACGCACATATCGGGCGGGTCTGCTCCTCCGTCATGGATCTCAATTTGCCTTTTTATTTTGATATTGATTTGTTGCTTTGAATGAAATAGTTATTCGGCTCATTTACACGACATCTTTAAGACCTCTTGAGACTGGGCCTGCATAACTAAGGGAGGTGACCTTGAAGGTGTGATCGGCGGTCACACCATCCCCGGCCGCCACCAAGCTATGAAATGTCACACATCCTTTTACATGTGACGTCACGTATCTTTGCAGACATGACTGACTTTTGAGTCAACCGGATGTATCTCCCTCGTTTTATAAAGTTTTAAGGTGACTTTTTCACGGATGTAAAACTTTTATTCTAAAAGTAGGTATGACATGTCAAAAAGTGCCTTTTTCATTTCACAAACCTCACTCTACTGTTGAATTAAAACCCCAATTGGTGTCCATTGAATTGATTTGTAATAAACAGACTTTATTCGAAGAGGGGTTAGAGCATAATTTCCCTTTACATTAATTGAGAAGTAACAAAGTGTACACGTAAGCTTACAGAAAAACATTAATTAACCCTCATTGCGCTTCCTCTGGATTGTAGCGCAACAGCTCTCAGTTCATCTTCCCTCTCCCTGGGGGAAATCCTGTGCTCCCTGGGGGAAATCCTGTGCTCCCTGGGGAAATGCTGTGCTCCATGGGGGAAATCCTGTGCTCCCTGGGGAAATCCTGTGCTCCCTGGGGAAATCCTGTGCTCCCTGGGGGAAATCCTGTGCTCCTTGGGGGAAATACTGTGGCTCACTGGGGGAAATCCTGTGCTCCCTGGGGAAATCCTGTGCTCCCTGGGGGAAATCCTGTGCTCCCTGGGGAAATCCTGTGCTCCCTGGGGGAAATCCTGTGCTCCCTGGGGAAATCCTGTGCGCCCTGGGGAAATCCTGTGCTCCCAGGAGGAAATCCTGTGCTCCTTGGGGGAAATACTGTGGCTCACTGGGGGAAATCCTGTGCTCCCTGGGGAAATCCTGTGCTCCCTGGGGAAATCCTGTGCTCCCTGGGGGAAATCCTGTGCTCCCTGGGGAAATCCTGTGCGCCCTGGGGAAATCCTGTGCTCCCAGGAGGAAATCCTGTGCTCCTTGGGGGAAATACTGTGGCTCACTGGGGGAAATCCTGTGCTCCCTGGGGAAATCCTGTGCTCCCTGGGGGAAATCCTATGCTCCCAGGAGGAAATCCTGTGCTCCCTGGGGAAATCCTGTGCGCCCTGGGGAAATCCTGTGCTCCCAGGAGGAAATCCTGTGCTCCTTGGGGGAAATACTGTGGCTCACTGGGGGAAATCCTGTGCTCCCTGGGGAAATCCTGTGCTCCCTGGGGGAAATCCTATGCTCCCAGGAGGAAATCCTGTGCTCCTTGGGGGAAATACTGTGCTCCCTGGGAAAATCCTGTGCTCCTTAGGGGAAAGCCTGTGCTCCTTGGGGGAAATCCTGTGCTCCCTGGGGAAATCCTGTGCTCCCTGGGGAAATCCTGTGCTCCTTGGGGGAAATCCTGTGCTCCTTGGGGGAAATCCTGTGCTCCCTGGGGAAATCCTGTGCTCCCTGGGGGAAATCCTGTGCTAGCTGGGGGAAATCCTGTGCTCCCTGGGGGAAATCCTGTGCTCCTTGGGGGAAATCCTGTGCTCCCTGGGGGAAATCCTGTGGCTCACTGGGGGAAATCCTGTGCTCCCTGGGGAAATCCTGTGCTCCCTGGGGGAAATCCTGTGCTCCCTGGGGAAATCCTGTGCTCCTTGGGGGAAATCCTGTGCTCCCTGGGGAAATCCTGTGGCTCACTGGGGGAAATCCTGTGCTTCCTGGGGAAATCCTGTGCTCCCTGGGGGAAATCCTGTGCTCCCTGGGGAAATCCTGTGCTCCCTGGGGGAAATCCTGTGCTCCCTGGGGGAAATCCTGTGCTCCCTGGGGGAAATCCTGTGCTCCCTGGAGGAAATCCTGTGCTCCTTGGGGAAAATCCTGTGCTCCTTGGGGAAAATCCTGTGCTCCCTGGGGGAAATATTGTGCTCCCTGGGGGAAATCCTGTGCTCCTTGGGGGAAATCCTGTGCTCCCTGGGGGAAATCCTGTGCTCCCTGGGGGAAATCCTGTGCTCCTTGGGGAAAATCCTGTGCTCCCTGGGGGAAATCCTGTGCTCCCTGGGGAAATCCTGTGCTCCCTGGGGGAAATCCTGTGCTCCCTGGGGGAAATACTGTGCTCCCTGGGGGAAATCCTGTGCTCCTTGGGGGAGGCATTGAAATCGTGCATCACCAAATATGTAGCATCCTGCAATTTCAATAGTTTTGATGTTATTCTTCACAAGTAAGTTAATGATATAGTATTACCTGGTGTGTTTTCCGAGCACTGAAAAGAACTCTTCACCTGCACAGACTTGGAAGTGTCCGCCACTTTTATTCCTTTATTATTGGGAGTGTCCACACAGACTTGGGAGCCTGATAAGGGACGTCACAATGATGACGTTGAGACTGAGAGAGGACCTGAATTGGTTCGCATCGGCACAGAGTATTCAAGCGGACGAGGCCCGGCCGCCCATGACCGATCAGATTGGTTGTGAACATATAACGTCACGCGGCCTTGCCCGCTCCCAATTGGCCACAAAACGTGGTGTAAATGTCCCCGTTGATGCTGCGGTTTGTTTTGCCATAACATGAACTAACTGATCTCTGTCTTTATTATTTACAGATATGAAGAAGGACCGAAGTAAGTGTATTATAATTTACCTTGATATCCTCATTTGATTCCCTGTGTTTGTCAATTTTTGTTTGTGTCAATGATACTGGAGTTGTAGATAATCCCCCTCCACATCTGCGCAGAAGAAGAGTTCCTTTACACCTCCCTCATGAGATCTGACGAGATTTTCATCATATTTCTTTCGGATCTTGTATCATTTGGACATGTTACAATTTGCTCATAACGCAAATTGTGCAATCTTTATACAAACAAACTGTATTATTGTGTTGTCATGTCCAATAATCCACTGATTGAGTATAGGGAAGGTTTATTTATTTGAACCTGAGAACATTTATATTATTTAATTACTTTGTTTTTGTGACTTTTTGCCTCAACCTCCTTGATTCTTCGCTCGATCTCGCAGGTTGGGACTTTGTTCGATGTTTGCTGGAGGAGGCTGTGTATGGGGGCCGAGTTGACCGGTCATTTGACTTGCGCCTGTTGTCGGCTCACCTGCGCCACTGTTTTAATGGGAACATCCTGGGTGTCCCAGGTGCGATGTTTGTCCCTAATATACATCTGCCAGACACAGCTCGTTCGCAGGCAAGTTATTTTCTCACGTGAACAACATATCATACATGTAAATATCAATACCGTAAAATGGGGTGAATAGGGACAGCAAGGTGAATAGGGACAGCAAGGTGAATAGGGACAGCAAGGTGAATAGGGACACAAACTGAAAAATGTTCGGAAACTATTTTCGCTGAAAATTGATAACCATACTGATTTGTTGATATTTGGGTTGAAAGTGTTCTCTTGTTTTTTTTAAAAGCAACTTATAGTCCCTATTAGCCCCATATATGGGTTAAATAGGGATAAATAGGATTTTTATGGCTGTCCCTATTCACCCCGTTTTACGGGTGAATAGGGACAGTAGGGTGGTCCAAAAATGCAAAAAAATCACTTTTTTATCTGGATTTTGATGCTCTATTGGATTATTGTTAGAAATGGTCTAAATCATTCACCCAAAAAACATTTTGCATCTGAGTCATCTATAAACTCATACACACTCAACATATAAATCTGTCATTTTGGTCAATTTTAATGACTTACAAAGACTTTAGAAATATTTTTTTCCTAAATAATGTCATTGATGGTACATACCCCTGTGAAGTCCTCATGGTCGAAACATGAGTCAGACATGTATGAACATGTTTCAAACATGTTTCAAGTATTGTCAAACATGTTTCGACCATGATGATTTCACACTCACAGGCGCAAGCGCATGCAAAAAGTCATGAACCACAAAATGGCTTAGTACAATAGTGCATGTACTTTTTCCACCTAGGTTGCTATTGGATTGTTCTCATTTAGCCAAATTTGGTGAAAAACGCCATATTTCAATTGAAGTGTGTATGAGTTTCTAGATGGAATTGAGCGAAAATATTTGGTGGGTGAATGTTTTAGACCATTTCTAACAATAATCCAGTAGAGCATCAAAATCGGAGAGATCGATGTTTTTTGGACCACCCTAAGGGACAGTCACTAATACAAAAAAATAATAATCAAGAAATAGGGAGTTTGGAGAAACTTTTTATCCCATATGTTTTTTCATTGGCATCGTGGTTTATATTATGGGTGTGTAGCGGTTACCGCTGGATGCACACAATCGCCTTGCACCGGCCAGAACACGGCCAGACGCGCCTCTCCCGGGCATGCCGGACTCACTGTTCCCGGGCACGCCCGGGCTCGCCCAGAGCGTCCGGGCATGCCCGCTATCGCCTTTCCAGGGCTCGCCCAGAGCGTCCGGGCATGCCCGCTATCGCCTTTCCAGGGCTCGCCCAGAGCGTCCGGGCATGCCCGCTATCGCCTTTCCAGGGCTCGCCCAGAGCGTCCGGGCATGCCCGCTATCGCCTTTCCAGGGCTCGCCCAGAGCGTCCGGGCATGCCCGCTATCGCCTTTCCAGGGCTCGCCCAGAGCGCCCGGGCATGCCCGCTATCGCCTTTCCAGGGCTCGCCCAGAGGGTCCGGGCATGCCCGCTATCGCCTTTTCAGGGCTCGCCCAGAGCGTCCGGGCATGCCCGCTATCGCCTTTTCAGGGCTCGCCCAGAGCGTCCGGGCATGCCCGCTATCGCCTTTCCAGGGCTCGCCCAGAGCGTCCGGGCATGCCCGCTATCGCCTTTTCAGGGCTCGCCCAGAGCGTCCGGGCATGCCCGCTATCGCCTTTCCAGGGCTCGCACAGAGCGTCCGGGCATGCCCGCTATCGCCTTTCCAGGGCTCGCCCAGAGCGTCCGGGCATGCCCGCTATCGCCTTTCCAGGGCTCGCCCAGAGCGTCCGGGCATGCCCGCTATCGCCTTTCCAGGGCTCGCCCAGAGCGTCCGGGCATGCCCGCTATCGCCTTTTCAGGGCTCGCCCAGAGCGTCCGGGCATGCCCGCTATCGCCTTTCCAGGGCTCGCCCAGAGCGTCCGGGCATGCCCGCTATCGCCTTTTCAGGGCTCGTCCAGAGCGCCCGGGCACGCCCAGCCTCGACTTGCCAGGCCGCAGCCAAACACGCCCGGGCAGGTCCAGACTCGCCTTTCCCAGGCTCGCCCTTGACACCCGGGCATGCCCGGTATAGCTTTTGCCGGGCAAACTTCCCGACATAAATGTGTATATATATTGCTGCCCGATAAACGGGCTTGTCAGAATACCTGAGCTGTTTTGTTTCAATAAAGCAACTCGGACGAATTCCGTCTTTGGTCGCGTCAATTCTTTCGACTCGCGTTGGAGCGCAGTTCCTTCAGGTGCATATTATGTGCATCCATCTGAGCTATCAATTTAGCAATAAGTTGGAAACTCAGGATTGTTTCTTGATTATTATTTTTTTGTATTAGTGACTGTCCCTATTAACCCGTAAAACGGCCATTAAAATCCTATTTTTTACGAGACACCCGTAAAATGTCTCGTCTAATAGGGACAGCCATAAAAATCCTATTTATTCCTATTTAACCCATATATGGGGTTAATAGGGACAATAAGTTGCTTTTTAAAAAAACAAGAGAACACTTTCATTTCTTTCAACCCAAATATCAACAAACAGTATGGTTATCAATTTTCAGCGAAAAAGGTTTCCGAACTTTTTTTCAGTTTGTGTCCCTATTCACCTCGCTGTCCCTATTCACCTTGCTGTCCCTATTCACCTTGCTGTCCCTATTCACCTCGCTGTCCCTATTCACCTTGCTGTCCCTATTCACCTTGCTGTCCCTATTCACCTCGCTGTCCCTATTCACCTTGCTGTCCCTATTCACCTTGCTGTCCCTATTCACCTTGCTGTCCCTATTCACCTTGCTGTCCCTATTCACCTCGCTGTCCCTATTCACCTTGCTGTCCCTATTCACCTCGCTGTCCCTATTCACCTCGCTGTCCCTATTCACCTCGCTGTCCCTATTCACCTCGCTGTCCCTATTCACCTTGCTGTCCCTATTCACCTTGCTGTCCCTATTCACCTTGCTGTCCCTATTCACCTTGCTGTCCCTATACACCTTGCTGTCCCTACTTCACCTTGCTGTCCCTATTCACCTTGCTGTCCCTATTCACCTTGCTGTCCCTATTCACCTTGCTGTCCCTATTCACCTTGCTGTCCCTATTCACCTTGCTGTCCCTATTCACCTTGCTGTCCCTATTCACCTTGCTGTCCCTATTCACCTTGCTGTCCCTATTCACCTTGCTGTCCCTATTCACCTTGCTGTCCCTATTCACCTTGCTGTCCCTATTCACCTTGCTGTCCCTATTCACCTCGCTGTCCCTATTCACCTCGCTGTCCCTATTCACCTCGCTGTCCCTATTCACCTTGCTGTCCCTATTCACCTCGCTGTCCCTATTCACCTTGCTGTCCCTATTCACCTTGCTGTCCCTATTCACCTCGCTGTCCCTATTCACCTCGCTGTCCCTATTCACCTCGCTGTCCCTATTCACCTCGCTGTCCCTATTCACCTCGCTGTCCCTATTCACCTCGCTGTCCCTATTCACCTCGCTGTCCCTATTCACCTTGCTGTCCCTATTCACCTCGCTGTCCCTATTCACCTCGCTGTCCCTAATCACCTTGCTGTCCCTATTCACCTTGCTGTCCCTATTCACCTTGCTGTCCCTATTCACCTTGCTGTCCCTATTCACCTTGCTGTCCCTATTCACCTTGCTGTCCCTATTCACCTTGCTGTCCCTATTCACCTTGCTGTCCCTATTCACCTTGCTGTCCCTATTCACCTTGCTGTCCCTATTCACCTCGCTGTCCCTATTCACCTTGCTGTCTCTATTCACCTTGCTGTCCCTATTCACCTTGCTGTCCCTATTCACCTTGCTGTCCCTATTCACCTTGCTGTCCCTATTCACCTTGCTGTCCCTATTCACCTTGCTGTCCCTATTCACCTTGCTGTCCCTATTCACCTTGCTGTCCCTATTCACCTTGCTGTCCCTATTCACCTTGCTGTCCCTATTCACCTCGCTGTCCCTATTCACCTTGCTGTCCCTATTCACCTTGCTGTCCCTATTCACCTCGCTGTCCCTATTCACCTCGCTGTCCCTATTCACCTCGCTGTCCCTATTCACCTCGCTGTCCCTATTCACCTCGCTGTCCCTATTCACCTCGCTGTCCCTATTCACCTCGCTGTCCCTATTCACCTCGCTGTCCCTATTCACCTCGCTGTCCCTATTCACCTCGCTGTCCCTATTCACCTTGCTGTCCCTATTCACCTTGCTGTCCCTATTCACCTTGCTGTCCCTATTCACCTTGCTGTCCCTATTCACCTTGCTGTCCCTATTCACCTTGCTGTCCCTATTCACCTTGCTGTCCCTATTCACCTTGCTGTCCCTATTCACCTTGCTGTCCCTATTCACCTTGCTGTCCCTATTCACCTCGCTGTCCCTATTCACCTCGCTGTCCCTATTCACCTCGCTGTCCCTATTCACCTCGCTGTCCCTATTCACCTTGCTGTCCCTATTCACCTCGCTGTCCCTATTCACCTCGCTGTCCCTATTCACCTCGCTGTCCCTATTCACCTCGCTGTCCCTATTCACCTCGCTGTCCCTATTCACCTCGCTGTCCCTATTCACCTCGCTGTCCCTATTCACCTCGCTGTCCCTATTCACCTCGCTGTCCCTATTCACCTCGCTGTCCCTATTCACCTCGCTGTCCCTATTCACCTCGCTGTCCCTATTCACCTCGCTGTCCCTATTCACCTCGCTGTCCCTATTCACCTTGCTGTCCCTATTCACCTTGCTGTCCCTATTCACCTTGCTGTCCCTATTCACCTTGCTGTCCCTATTCACCTTGCTGTCCCTATTCACCTTGCTGTCCCTATTCACCTTGCTGTCCCTATTCACCTCGCTGTCCCTATTCACATTGCTGTCTCTATTCACCTTGCTGTCCCTATTCACCTTGCTGTCCCTATTCACCTTGCTGTCCCTATTCACCTTGCTGTCCCTATTCACCTTGCTGTCCCTATTCACCTTGCTGTCCCTATTCACCTTGCTGCCCCTATTCACCTCGCTGTCCCTATTCACCTTGCTGTCCCTATTCACCTCGCTGTCCCTATTCACCTTGCTGTCCCTATTCACCTTGCTGTCCCTATTCACCTCGCTGTCCCTATTCACCTTGCTGTCCCTATTCACCTTGCTGTCCCTATTCACCTTGCTGTCCCTATTCACCTTGCTGTCCCTATTCACCTTGCTGTCCCTATTCACCTTGCTGTCCCTATTCACCTTGCTGTCCCTATTCACCTTGCTGTCCCTATTCACCCCCATTTTACGGTATTTAAGGTTGTGCTTGACAACTCTTGTTTTATGATGGTGGCTTTAATTGAAGAAAATGTAAAATAATAGTTCGTTGCTGAATATTTGTGCAATGATCTTTGTCGTGTTAGCAGACTCGGTGGTGTAAAGGTTCAAACATCCGCTCCGAGCTGAGTTGTCCCAAAGACTTTTTAAAATGGTACATGTTGCTTCCTTCCTTGACATTCAGCATTTAAAAGGATAGCGCACGGACAAATAGGTTGGCATCCATGGGACGGCGGAAATGTCCTTCGCGTGAAATGTTCCACTGAGTGCAGTGAGAAAAGCAGCGCCATTGTTGTGATGTCGATGGTACCCAGAGTACCCCGGAAATTGACAGCACTTCCCCCAAGCTTAGTGGCTTGTTGTCTCGTCTAAGAATCCTGTGTTGCGTCTCGTGTATTCGTCCGTATGTCTACGTGTGAGAGATGTGTGTGTGGCAGCTCTACTACAAGCCTTAGATACTGTCCATTAAAAATATTTTTTCTACCCTGTGCAAGTTATACAGGAAGTGACATCAATTTTTTTTTTTTTTTTTTTGTATACAATATCAAGGCTTGTGTAAGACCTAATTATAGGCAAAGGCGAGATGGTGGCCAACCATTTTGGTTTTCCATCCAAAACCTTGATCTTTTCGACCCCTGCTAATTTCACCCCAAATCCTCTTTTTTGAAATACCAACTTCTTTCCTGGAAGTCCTTGGTGTCCTTGTGTTTATACTTCTCCCACCCCCCGCCCCCTTCCCACGCCGCCTCTCCCCACCCCACCACCCCCTTCCCACGCCGCATCCCCCCAAGCCCTCTCCCACCTTACTGATATCCCTCATCACACAATCTTCCCATCTCAACCATTGTATACCTCTTTTCCTCCTACCTTTGTCCCTCAACCTATCTGCTGTCTTTGCCATTCTAACTTTCCGCATCAGCACCAAGTGCCCAGCCCATCTCACCAATCTCCCGGTTAAGCTCAACTGCACACCAATCTCCTCCCTCAGTTCATCCATTCTCCTTCTATCCACCCTCCACTCCCACAATCCTCCTGGCCCAGTTGTACTCTCCCTCCCACACATTCCCGATGTCCCTCACAAATGTTGTGTTTATGTGCTTCCCCTTCTCTCCCCATCTTGTCTACCGCTCCCCTTTTTATATATTTTGGTTGTTTGTCTGTTTGATTTGTTTGTGTGATAAATGTTAGCTCTTTCACGAGCCTCGATTATGTATACAAAAAAAAAAAAAAAAAAAAACATAGTTATGTGTCTTTCGGAACAAAGGTGTATCAGGAAGAGACATTATTAGTCACCACTACAAAATAAAATGTGAGGTTCAGCCATCAACTGGACTGGAAACCTTATGATAATTGAGTTTCGGGACCTTAATAATTAAATTCACATCCGATTTCTTGAATGTGGGGAAACCGATAATGCGCAGTACCGCAGTGTCTTGTGACACAACGAAGTGCGAGAGATGAGCAATAGGCAGACATCAGGCAGGTATGCTGTTTCAGGCGTTGACTTTATTGCACTCCAATGCTGATCCTCCAACAGAAAATGTAACCACTGTTACTCAAGTGGAGACGTGTTTGGAAGTATTAAATCATCCCCATTACGGTCCAGACTATACACCTTCAATTTTCATTTCTTGGAACACTCAAAAAAAATCCGCATGGCAATAAGTTATATGAAGTTGTCAAAGTGCACGTGTAGTGACACGGCTGAATACCAGTCTCAATGATTTATATGCAGATGATGGTGAGGTGAGACCACATGTGTGGGCCAATTGTACTGTAGCGTGAGCATACCTTGTATATCAGGTGAAGTTTCATGAACTTCCCCTGTACTTTTTTATTTTTTTATTTTTTTAAGACCAAAACGTCCATGTCAACCTTGAACAACTTCAAAGTGTGTAGTAATTGTTGTTATTGCTGCTCTCTGCTTTACCTGGTTGCTTCTGCCTCCCTTCATGTGCTCGCAGGATTACTGTAAACTTATCGAAGCAATGCCCGACAGCAATCGGCCAGCATACATTGGTCTACCAAGCAACGTGGAGCGCTCAGCCAATCGCAGCCTCAGCAGCAAGGCAAGCAGGAAGTTCAATTGGGTTCATGTGCGCAACTTTTTATGTTGAATACATAATACAGCAGAACTTAAAGTTAGACTTGAAAAAGATTGTGTTCTACAAATCAAACATCATCTGAGGGTAGGTCTCTGTTCCTTCCTGCTTGAGTCGAAATGGGTAGTCTCAGTGTTGGTACTAATTCTTGGTTGGCTGTGCCTTTGTTCAACATTGGATAATCCCAACTGTCTTAATGCAATTTATCCTATAAGAGAGATATTTGTCTGTCTGTCTGTGTGTCACCATTTTTCTCAGAGATGGCCGAACAGATCTTCGTCAAACTTTCAGGGTTTCATCAGTAATTGCCGGGGAGTGTTCTAGGCAGAAATGGAAATAAAGAGTTGGATTTTTAAAAATCGCTCTTTAGTACCTACTACGCCTTTGTATCTACAAGAAAATGGTAATATTTAATGATCCTCGACCCCACTCCTTAGTGAGTGTCGGAAAGTGTTTTAGGTCCCTGCAAAAAAAAAAATAGAAAAAAAAAAAATTTCATCTCTTCAAAATGCCAACAGCCAGGTGTGTGTGTGTGTGTGTGTGTGTGTGTGTGTGTGTGTGTGTGTGTGTGTGTGTGTGTGTGTGTGTGTGTGTGTGTGTGTGTGTGTGTGTGTGTGTGTGTGTGTGTGTGTGTGTTGTTTTCTTTTTAAGCAGCTAGTGTGCATCTATCTTGAAACAGTTGGGCAATATTCGTTATATAACTCTTCTTGCAAGCTGGGAGCAAATGAAAAGGGCCAATCTCTGCCACATTTTGCATACGTGCTGGTGTCCATATGTGTGTACGTTTGAGAGTCAGAAAACACACGCCAACATGACACTGAGAAAGAAATTGTTCTCAAGCAAGGAAATGAGGCCATTTGGCCCATCATTGTTGTGGTGCACCGGATTTACGGTTAATTTTTACGTAGTTAATTTACGTTAGTTAATTTACGGATTTACGGTTAATTAACGGTTAATTTTTGCTCCATCGTTAAACATCAATTTTCTTGATTGTTTACTCAAGTCGAAATGACCAGATCTTGATCAGGTGACCCAACGTGTGTGTGTGTGTGTGTGTGTGTGTGTGTGTGTGTGTGTGTGTGTGTGTGTGTGTGTGTGTGTGTGTGTGTGTGTGTGTGTGTGTGTGTGTGTGTGTGTGTGTGTGTGTGTGTGTTTATCGTTGATTGTTATCTCCATAATTTGGGTTTTAGAAGGTGGAAGTGAGTCCCCGCTTCGGTGAAGGATTGTGATTCATGGGCTAAGTTGTGATGCTGTGTTGTTCTCAGAGTTTTGTTCCAAGGGCTCTTTTCAGGATCGTCACTGAGCACCGTACAGCATCCAACTGTAGTTCATTTGTGGGAATATTCCCAGGGATGGCTTGTAGGATCTTTGTAAGGTTCTTCTTTATCATTCCCATTGCTCCAATTTTCACTGGTAGAATTTTGGTGCTCTTCAGCTTTGAGGATCTTTTTCATTACAGCCTTAAGGTCTTGGTATTTGGCCATTTTCTGGATTTGCTGCATTATTTAGACCAAAATCACTGAGTACTGACACCGCAACTAGCAATGCCTTCTTTTCCTTTTTGTATCTGAGTACTATGTCTGGTTGAAGTGCTTTGTTCATGCTGGATGGGATCATCAGGTCATATGTGAGCATTATGTCCTTGTTTTCAATGATTGCTTTTTGGTTCATGTTTCCATGCGTTTTCTGGAACTGGGAGATGGAAATTTATGCAGATGTGCCAGTGGATTAGTCTACATACCTTGTTGTACCTTTGGGTGTACAGCTGTTCTGACATGAGTTGTTTACATCCTGATAGGAGGTG
This sequence comes from Myxine glutinosa, assembly GCF_964187855.1. Lineage (NCBI taxonomy): Eukaryota > Metazoa > Chordata > Myxini > Myxiniformes > Myxinidae > Myxine > Myxine glutinosa. The sequence continues at coordinate 144,283,968 of NC_136268.1, read as the reverse complement.
ACTGGTGCTTTCTGTTTCTACTTTGCAAAATCTACACTTGTCCAATAGACTCAGTTCTGCCATCTTTCTTTAATCCATAATAGGACATAATGCCACTTTCTGAATAATCCTCTCCAAGAAGTTCTGTCACTCAAGCTTTTGGGTCTCACTATCTGCCATGATCTTTCCTGGGAAAACCACATTTCAAATCTGGCCTCCAAAGCCAGTCGCCGACTGGGCATCCTCCGTCGTGCGAAGTCCTTCCTTGGCACACCTGAGCTCCTCACCACATACAAGGCTCTCATCCGCAGCTCAATGGAATACTGCTCTCCCCTCTGGGCTGGTGCTCCTGCCTCACACCTAGCTCGTCTTCACGCTGTTGAAACCAAAGCATTCAGAATCATTGGAATCTCCCACGATGAAGCTAACTCCAAGGGCCTCTCACTCACTCAGCGCAGGCAGGTTGGTGGTCTTTCTGTCTTCTACCGACTCCTCTCTGGCCTTGCCCCCCCAGCTCTCTCTGGGCTCTGTCCCGCAAATATTCCTACAGGTCGCACAAGGTCTGCCTGCAACCCTCTTATGGTTAAACTGCCAAAATCAAGACTCTCTGCTCACCTTCACTCCTTCATTCCTCTTTTCTCCGCCTATGGAACAAACTCCCTCACTCTCTTCAATCCCACTCCACCCTCCAGGTCTTTAAAACAGCTGTTCACCACCATCTCTTATCTTCCCCCATCCAAAACCTTGATCTTTTCTACCCCTGCTAATTTCACCCCAATTCCACTTTTTTGAAATACCAACTTCTGTCCTGGAAGTCCTTGGTGTCCTTGTGTTTTATACTTCTCCTACCCCCCCCCCCCCCCCCCTTCCCACACCTCCTCCCCCCAAGCCCTCTCCCTTCCACACATCTCCCTGCTCTCAAATGTTGTGTTTGTGTGGTTCCCCTTCTCTCCCCATCTTGTCTTCCGCTCCCTCTTTTTATATATTTTGTTTGTCTGGTTGATTTGTTTGTGAAGTAAATGTTAGCTCTTTCACGAGCCTCGATTCAGTATACAAAAAAAAGAGAAAAAGATCCATTTGTGTAGTGTCCTTGTTCTTGGGCATTAATAATGATTTGTTCTCCATCCAATTTGAGCTGACCTCTTCTTAGCCATTCCAGTGATCCTTCTTTGGCTATCCCCAATCTATCCAAGTATTTTTTTTAGCTCACCTGGACTTAAGTCTGGTGAGCTTATGCTATTGGGCCAGTGTCTGTAGGTTAGTCAGTCAGTCAGTCAGTGAGTGATTTTTTAAAATTACTTTTTTTGTATACAAGATCGAGGCTCGTTTAAGAGCTAATAGTTTAAGGGTCCGTAAACACTTAAGTCATCGCTTGATCCAAACACGCTATTTTGATGAAACGTTGCCGCAAGGTTTATATCTGATCCCTAAAGAAGGTTTATTGAGCGCATCATAATCTGCGCTCATTGTGGGGTTCTACGGAGGTGCAGGGTGAAGGGGGTTTGACCCCCCAAAATAGGTATTTGCTCTCCCAAGCTTCTGCCTTGACGTCAATACTCCTCCACTCCCCTCTGTCCAAAGCCAACTCTCAACACTCTCCAACCACCCCCACCTTACTGATGTCCCTCTTCACACAATCCTCTCTTTTTATCATTTATAACTAACCAGAAAGTGTTTTGTGGTTTCTGTGACATCATCGAATAGTTTTCAGGAAAATTTCAAGCTAAAATCGAATCTTGCAACTCTTTGGAACTCTTCTCTGGCACCAGGTTACTTCACAGCTAAAGCTCCTTTCTCACTCGCCTGAGGTCTCTGCTGGGTTTGAGCGTGATAAATGGACACGTGAGCTTTCGCCATTCCTCAACCTCTGGAAGAAGCTCAACCATGTGAGTCTGCTGGATAGTGATACAGATGACCAGCAATATTGGGTTAACTTGTGCGATTTAACAACGTAAATGCATCACTTTATTGTTTGTTTTTAATTACCACAGCTCTCATTCCATTGATATATGGTTGGATGCAAAGCACGACTGAAACGTTTTTAATGCAGAGGTCAAGACCCATGTGAGAAACGCAGTTTGATGAACCGATAGAGGGATGAAAGTTGGCAGATAAGGAAAACACAAACATATAACATCTATATAAATTTATGAGCTGCAGGTCGACAATATACGTATACATATGGCAAGAGTCAGCAATGAGAAAAGCATGGGCTTCCTTGTGGGAAATGCCAATGATCTCCAGCACTTTAGGTTGAATGGTATCCAAAAATACAGCACTTAGTGGGTGGTTAGAGCTCAGCCCACAGTGGGTAAGCTTACTTCATTGAACAGTAGATGAATGGGTTTTTTAAGTCAAGAAGCTGATTGTCATGGAATGCCAACTTGCTTACATGTTAGACCAAAAAATAGTTGTATCAGATGATGAGGAGTTACAGAGACTGTGCCTTAAAGCATGTCATTAAGTGTACTGGAGCGTTGAAGTGGCAATCTTGCTCGAGCGGAAGTGTAAACAAATACATCGCACCCGTGTCTGAAGGAAGCGGTTCCGTTTGGAATTTTAATATGAAATAGGCAAAGCCTAAAAACGAAGGAAACCCATTATAATTACCCTTTAGAACCCTTTTGAATTATCCTTTAGATCCCATTAGAATTACCCTTTAGAACCCTTTTGAATTACCCTTTAGATCCCATTAGAATTACCCTTTAGAACCCTTTTGAATTACCCTTTAGATCCCATTAGAATTACCCTTTAGATCCCATTAGAATTACCCTTTAGAACCCTTCAGAATCGAATAGAATTACCATTTGGAATCCATTAGAATAAACACGGTGGGTGTTAAAAAGGTTCTTCTTCATTTTTGACAGATGGACGGACATAGCCAAATATTAAATCAGCTTTGCTGCCGAAAAAGATCTTTTCCTGGATTAAAAGTCATGTTACATGTGGAGAGCCAATTTGAGACTATCGATACATTGGCCGAAGTCCCGTGTGTTGGGTGCCGGACGTTTCCTCGGAGTGTCACATTAACAGTAAAGTGGCGAAGACAGTTTTCCTGGGAGGCTAATAGTTCATTAATTTAGATTATAAACAGAATAGGCCGACTCTGGGTCTTTCTGCAGAGAAAACTATTATGTGCATTTCTGTCTACATAACTTACCATTGTTGTTTTTTGTTTTTTAAGAACTCCGAACTGATACATGCCTCACCGTCAACTTCCCCAAATGCTGAGCAACTTTTTGTGAGCCAATCTTTGATGCATGAGGAGAGGACAGGACTTCAGCTGGTTCAGGTTATCCACAGCTCCTTGCGAGACCTCAGTCGAGTTGTCCGTGGTACCTCACTACCCAATGTGGAGGTTCACAGGACAGCCATTTCACTACTCAGCCAGCAGGTGAGTTGCACTGTGTAGGGCATTGTATGTGTTTACTTCAGGTAATATCTATACATCATGGTTAAGAATAGTGTATTTACTGTATTAAAGGTAGTATCGTATAATATGTACAACGACGTGTTGAAAAGTAATGCCTCCTATCCTTTTTCTCCAAAAAAGGTAAAGATATTCAAATGAAACAAAGACAGATACTTGCATCAATCTTTATTCTACCGTGGTGGATATTTATTTCTCAACTCAACTGAGGTTCACACATTTCTCCAAACTTTCAAGTAGTTTTGTGATGCCGACACGATAGAACTGTGCATCCTGCTGACTTAACCAGCGCTTCTCAGCAGCCTTGACATCATCATTGGAAGAAAAATGTTCTCCACGAAGGTGTTCCTTCAGTTTGGGGAAGAGATGGAAATCTGACAGAGCCAAGTTGGGACTGGTGATCCTTTGTGGCGATACTCCAATACTCCATTGACCGTCTCTTACTCTTTGTTGTTCTCCTCCTCTTCCCTTTATAAGCTGTGAGGTCCAATGGCACCAAGCTTCTGCCCTGCCTTGACCACGATACTACTCCACTCCCCTCTGTCGTCAGCCAACTCTCTCCACTCTCCAACCACCCCACCTTCCTTATATTCCTCTTCACACAATCCTCCCACCTCAACTGCGGTCTATCTCTTTTCCTCCTACCTTGTTCCCTCAACCTATCAGCTCTCTTTGCCATTCTCGCTTCCCCCATCCACACCATATGTCCAGCCCATCTCAGGTGGCATTTCACCAATCTGCCCATCAGGCTCATCTGCACATCAATTTCCTCCCTCAATTCATCCATTCTCCTTCTATCCACCCTCTTCACTGCCGTAATCCTCCTTAACCAGTTGATCTCACAAACCTGCAGCCTCTGTTGTTGGCAATCTGTCAGTGCCACCATCTCCACACTCCAAAATTAGGCCGGTGGTATGCAAGACATGAGAACGTTTCCTTTGAATCTCCTTGAAATCTTTCTTTCTGCCATTACACCCACCTGAATCCTCCTCCGCACCTCTGCCTTTGTCTAACCATTCCTGGTCACTGTTCCACCCAGATACTACAACCTATTTCCTTGTCTGATCTCCTTCCCCCTCTAACCTTGCCCGACCCACATCACCTCCATCTTCTCGATGCTCATTTTCAGCCCATGTTTTTCAAATGCTTTCTTCCACTCCCCCAGAACTTCCTGCTTCTCCCACCCACTCCACCCCCACAGCCAAATTGTCCACATACAATATCCTCCCCTGAATATCTTTCATGTTTACCTTCCTGCCATCACCATGATAAACAAGGGTGGGCTGAGAACGCTTCCCTTCCTCAAACCGATGTTCACACTGAACTCCTCCAACATCCCAGAACCAACCAAAACTCTTGCTTCGTTCCCTTGTACATCCCTTCTGCCTCCCTAACTTCTGCTTCCTGCACTACCATCCATCTCATTGTCTCCCTCACCATCTCTCTCGGGACAGTGTCTTAGGCATTTCCCAGATCCACAAATCCCAATGCCTTTTCACCATGCACCTCCAACCTCTTCTCCACCAGCTGTCTCAGCGCAAACATCCCATCTGTCATTCCCCTATCCTTTCTAAACCCCTGCTGCTCTTCTCTGATCTCCTTCTCCACAGTCTTACTTATCCTCCCATCCAGAATCCTCTCCAGCACATTCATGACATGACTAACGAAAGTAATGCCCCTGTACTTCCCTGGATATTGAACATCCCCCTTCCCTTTCCATATCGGCACAATTAATCCTATCCTCCACTCCTCCAGAATTGAACCATCTCTGACACATACATTCAGCAACCTCTTCGTCCACCTGACTCCAACTTCACCCGCTGCAATTATCATCTCTGTACACACCTCATCAATGTCTGGCGACCTTCCCTTTTTCACCCTCTTCAATGCCATCTGCACTACCTCTTCCGTGATCTCCACCAACTCCACTTTCACCTCCACATAACTCGGTAGCTCCAGCTTGCCGTTGCTTCCTTCCCGGTTCAACAGCTGTTTGAAATATCCTTCCCACACCTTCAATACAGCACCCCTTTCTGTCACTACCTTCCCGCCTCCATCCTTACTCACCAACCCTCCCTCCCCAGAAGATTGGCAGAAGATCATCTTCCTCCCACCATCCTATTCCAACTTGGTGTACACCTCCTCTTCCATATTATTCCTCACCTTATCCACAGCTCTCTTTGCTGCTTTCTTCTTCTGTCAATACAGGTGCAGCAATCCCGCATCTTGTTGTCTCCTTCTATCCTTCATCTTCTCTAACCTCTTCCAAAGCACCTCCTTTTCACCAACTCTCAGGATCGTAATGGTGCACCAACCTCTCATCTCCAGGCATCTCATCTCTAGTCATTCACCCAAACACTTATCTCCAGTCATCTTATCTCCAGTCACTCATCCCAACTCTCGTCTCCAGTTATCTCATCTTCAGTCACTGACATCCCCACACTCATCTCCAATCATCTCATCTCATATCCAGTCAGTCATCCCATCTCTCATCCCCAGCACTTCATACTTCACATCAATGATAACACCGTGCTGCCCTCTGCCATCTTGACCAACGGGGCATTGAGACATCTGGTGTTAAAATCGCAAAACACATCCAACCTGTCCACCATGTTTTGTCCAAGTCAGTCCATGACTTTCTGATATATCATGCAATGTATCGCTTTTGGCCCGCTCTCTCAATGATGAAGAATCACTTTAAAAATTCTCATATCTGAATCTTCATCAAAATCTAACTTGTCAAACTTGTCCACGAGATATCCTGCTCACAGCGAAACAAATAGACAAACAGGCAGACAGGTGCGAAAACACAACTTCCAGCCACCTTTGCGGCAAAGCGAATAATACAGAAAAAATCGATGAATTATTTCCAGAACATGAAATCTTCTGAAAGAACTGTGCCTGCTCTGGAATAGCGATAATTCAACCGAGAACAGCATGCACTCAGTCATAGAAAACGAGATGTTAAGGAGAAAAAATAATCGAAAAGGCAAAATGTAATTTCAACTGTGACCACAGTAAAACGGTCTGGGTGCATCACCTTCTCCAACAAATGTCCCAAAGTTTAGTTTGATATATTTCACGACCATTTTAAATTGAACATCTGTGTAGGTATTCAATATCGAGCCCTCATGGAAGCAAAGCATCGGTTTGTCACAAGACGGACCAACAGGACCAATGATGGAGCACTTTATAACAGACGCCTCGGTTCTGTTCGCCTCACTTTCCCTTTATTTCATTGTATTGGTGCAGAAACTGGCAGGCCCAGGTAAGCAGCACAGAGGTTAATGAAGGTTCTGATGTTTCTGTACTTCCCCTCCATTTTTGGATTCCCTTTGGAGCCGCAACAACAGACAAGCTTCAGACAAAAGTGCTGACATTAATGGTTTCATTATATATACTGGGTCATGTGGTTCTGCAAGAACAAATTTTTCAGCAGCTCAAAAAGGTGTCCCTCAGGTATAACAACATCGGTTCAGTGGAAATGCTAACAGTACATTCACTCCCAGAGATCTGCTGTATCATCGGCAATGGGTGATCTAATACCTGTATTAGCAGGTACAGGGTACACAAGGTTTATTTAAAGGGTTTTAGTTTTAGCATTAGGACAAACCCCATTTCCAAGCTTCACAGCAAACTTGCTGTTCTTTCTTTCAGAAAGGAAGTTCGTTGGTGATCGAGGATACATACTTGATGAGTGCAAGTCATAGCTATTAATTTCTGCCAAGAGGTGATGGTGCGGATTACCAGAGGGTGGTAAGTTACTAAATCCGTGGTTCTGGTATTTTGCATCCATTAGAGCCCTGCAGCCTGGCAGACTTTGTGGGAAGGCCCGGCTGATCCTGCACACTTCCTTCGCACGGTCGTATATCGAGCTCGTGCTGTGCTGGTAAGGTATTTGTTCCAATCACCACTGTGCTTACCACAGAGTCTTTGCGTTGCCCGCCATGTGTACCTGTTCACCGCTCTCATCTTCTACAACCTGACGTGCATACCTTCTTTACGCAGGACATGGTGAAACGATTGGAGAAGGGCACTTTGCTCTCCGATACAATCAACCTCTCCGATCTTTTTCATCCACAGATCTTCCTCAATGCCTTGCGGCAGCAAACTGCAAGGTAATATTACCATGCTGTAATATAATTATTTATTTTGAATCCTTTAATTATCGAAATGTCAATGTACAATGTTAATTGATATTATTTACAGCACTTGCATGTCATTCATGATTCAGAAAGTCTGAAAGAGAGGGTTAATTGTTTTTTGGGGTTTTTTTAAACTTATTGTTGGTAGAAATAAAACATGATGATGTGTGATGTTCTGATTCGCACGTCTTAGTGATAATTATCGACTCCAATTTTAATAAACCTTGTGCAAACACCGAAACTCAGACTCCTCAAAATTGCATGGAGGTAGTTTAGATTGTAAATATCTGCACCAGAAAACATATATATATATATATGTATATTATAATAGGTGAAGGTGATTCTGTCTGTCTGTCTGTCTGTCCGGGGGTGTGGCTTACTCCGTTTACAGAGTAGCTCCACCCATTCTTGGAGAGGCTTCATGAAAACAAATATCCACTATTTTATTAACTCGAATAGCTTTGAGGCCTGTTTAGTTAGGCCTGTGCTGTCTTTCTCTCTCACAGGTTTATTTTCCCCCGTCGCACCGCGGAGCAAAAGGGGGACTATGGTTTTCCCCTCCGTCCGTGTGTCCGTCCGTGCGTGCGTGTGGGCGTGCGTGCATGCGTATGCGAAGGACCGCATTCGAATTTGGTGTGTGGGTGCAACCCACGTCAAAATCCAAGATGGCCGCCGCCATGTATGTCTGATGCCATGTATGTCTGAACCTTGTGAGCGAAATATCTTGAAAAATAAGCGAAGTACCAACTTCTAATCTGGTGTGTGGGTGTATCCAGGCATAAGGAAAAACGCTATTGAAAATTGGGTCGCCACGTCAAAATCCAAGATGGCCGCCTCCATGTATGTCTGAACCTTGTGAGCGAAATATCATATCGTAGCATGTTTTCTGCGTCTTCCACTTTGTCAACTCACATCACTTCCCCGACGGGGGACCTAGGCGTAACGCTTGTTTAAACTCTAATTCGATATATCATTTCATTTTTAACAGTCGCTAACATAGTTTTAGACTCGGTTGAAAAAAAACGGGAAGAGAATCCCATGAAAGTTTCCGTTTATGGAACGAAATGAATTCTCAAAGGCCTGTAAAATAAAGCCCATTCATTGAGTCACCCTCACGATTTTATCTCGAATTCACCATCTGATTTAATTTTTATCGATGGTTTTAGACTCGGTGTCACAAATAATTGAGAACATTCACGCACACACGGGAAAATGCAGAGATGTATTTTTAAAAATCGCGCCACGATGATACACGAAAATACACCACCTAAAATAACAGTCGGGGAAAATGTCGACATATATTAAAAATTCGCTTTTTCTTTTCCGTCAAGATATATCACTTTTACTTTTGATGACAGTCGTCACAAAACGACATATATTTCTTCGTTCTTATTTCATTCAACATTATTATCCAGAAGTAAAATATGTTTCAGGAAATTACCGAGAGATATTTCTTCGTTTTTTTTTTTTAGTTATGTGCGCATACACTTTAAATAGGTTTATTTAAAATCTTTAATTTTCACAATGTAATTTACTTGCCATTTGATGATTACGAGACACTTCCTCTTGAGGATCGTGACAATTCATGCGTTGCGTGGAAACTTCCATTTCCAAAATGAATGAGACGGGAGAGGAGCGAGGAGTTGGAGAGTGAGGAGCGAGGGGTTGGACAGTGAGGAGTGAGGGGTGGAGAGTGAGGGGCGAGGGGTTGGAGAGTGAGGAGCAAGGGGTTGGAGAGTGAGGAGCGATGGGTTGGAGAGTGAGGAGTGAGGCGTTGGAGAGTGAGGAGCGAGGAGTTGGAGAGTGAGGAGCGAGGGGTTGGAGAGTGAGGAGCAAGGGGTTGGAGAGTGAGGAGCGAGGGGTTGGAGAGCGAGGAGCAATGGGTTGGAGAGTGAGGACGAGGCGTTGGAGAGTGAGGCGCAAGGGGTTGGAGAGCGAGGAGCGAGTGGTTGGAGAGTGAGGAGCGAGGGGTTGGAGAACGAGTAGTTGGAGGGTGAGGAGCTAGGGGTTGGAGAGTGAGGAGCTAGGGTTGGAGAGTGAGAAGCCAGGGGTTGGAGAGGAGCGAGAAATTGGAGAGGACGAGGGGTTGGAGAGCGAGGAGTGAGGGGTTGGAGAGTGAGGAGCGAGGAGTTGGAAAGTGAGGGGTTGGAGAGTGAGGGGCAAGGGGTTGGAGAGTGAGGAGCGGGGAGTTGGAGAGTGAGGAGCGAGGGGTTGGAGAGTGAGGAGCGAGGGGTTGGAGAGCGAGGAGCTAGGGGTTGGAGAGTGAGGAGCGAGGGGTAGGAGAGTGAGGAGCAAGGAGTTGGAGACTGAGGGCCAATTGGAGCGAAGAGTGAGGAGCGATTGCAGAGGGGAGTGAGGAGCGATTGGAGAGGAGAGTGAGGAGCCATTGGAGAGGAGAGTGAGGAGCAATTGGAGAGGAGAGTGAGGAGCGATTGGAGGGGAGTGTGAGGAATTGGAGAGGAGTGTGAGGGATTGGAGAGGGGTGTGAGGGATTGGAGAGGAGTGTGAGGAGGTATTGCAGATGGGTGTGAGGAGGAGTGGGATTGGAGAGGCGTGAGAGTGGAGAGAGGAGAGTGTCAGGTGGAGAGGAGTGAGGGGTCACATATTATGTGAAATAAATAAATTGTGTTCATTATACCATTTCTGGATCTGATGAATTGCCAGTAACCATTTTGTAAAATTTAATGTGCAGCATCTAAATCAAGATGTCCAAATGTCACACACATCCATGCCCGTGGGATTCCCACGGGTGACCCCACTAGTGTGTATAGATATATATATATATGTGTGTATGTATATATATATATATATATATATTATTTTATTTTATTTTATTTTTTTTTTACGTGAAAGGGGGCAGGGGTGGTCCATAGACACATGGTTCTAAGAATAGTATGGTCTGTGTGCTTGAGTAGGGCAGAATTACTTCTGTATTAGGGATCTGTCAGGAGTAAGTCGCCTGTAATATGTGCACTGACGGGGGCAGTGATTGTAAATAATAGGGCAGAATAGGGTAAGGTTATGCTGTGTAAAACCTTCTGACAGGTGAAGGACGTCAGAACAAAATGCACAAATGGAGCGCTACATGCTTAAACATGTACAGGATCAGAAAATCATGTTTGGTTTAATGAATAGATATGGCGTCACTTAACACTTAATCGTTGTTATTTACTTGAATGAATATCTTGGAAGAAAGATTTTAATGTTTTTTGGTGTTCTTTAATGCTCGATTGGCCATGTCCCACCAAAAATGGCAATTTGATTACGTCATATATCACGTGACCTACCAAGTCATCTCGAGGATGCTTTTGCTGCAGGACTTGTGTTTACATGTGGCCTACATACGCTCTGAACTCTGAAAACGTACTCAGAATGCTGGATGTATTGTTGCTAGTTGTAGCAATACATCCAAAGATGGTGTGAGTATACACGTTTTCCCACAAGATCCAGCTGCATGGAAAATATGGATAGCCAAGGTAAAACTGACCAGAGGAAGGTGGAATGGCCCAACTGCTTCAGGCTTCACTTGCAGTGCCCATTTTGAAGATAATTTGTACGACACCAGCCTGTATTCCCAGTTTGGGATGAGGAAATTGAAGCAATTAAAAGCCGATGCGATCCCTACAAGGATTATAAATAATTATTATCTAATGGAAAAGACGAAAAAGGACAGAACAGCTGTGGAAAAGCATGAGAAAGCAAAGAAAAAAGAAAAGCATGAGAACAGCTGTGGTAAGTCGCATTTTTGTTTTTTGGCATTTCTATTTAGCACCGGCCATGATCGCCACCTCTTTTGTAGTCAATCAGTAACTTTCTACGTTTGCATATCAGACATACGTACAGATATAGCCATATTTGTAAGGTGGCTTAATGAAATATTTTAGAAATACCGTTACCAGGTGGACAAAAGTGCCAAATTTTCCATGAATGTTCCTCACGTCATAATGATTAATTTCAGAAAGGTAGCCACCCAGAAATACTACAATGAGACCTCAATAGGGGAAACTGAAATTCAACATGGGGTATTACCCACAGTATCACCAGTAGGTCGTTTTCTAACAACAGTTATTGGGGGAAAAAAAATCAACACCAAACAGTCAAAAATGCGTAGATTTAAACTGATTTCGATGTCACCCGTGCATTCATTCATTTTAAATAAAAAAGACAGTGCATAATGCTTCATATGTGATGGCCGTAAATAGGTGACAATGGCGGACAATATCTCTTGTAGTCTTAATGTTTATCGGGCAGTTTTATTCATACTTGCTCTTCAATATTTCAATTATCTTCTTGGGCAAATTTTTGACCTTAAGTAATAACTATGTGATTTATAAAATGTATGAAGTAATCATATATAGACAATAAATTGTATATAATTAAGGGCAGTACCATATTCTGGAATTTTTTTCTTTTCCATTTTTGATAGCTCCCCTTTGAAATGAATCATACTACACTAAGTAAATTCTGTGGAGAATTTGGTGCTTTTGTCTGGCCTGTAACGGTATTTCCTATAAGCCACCATGCTATATCACACAAAGCAGGGCTAATAGTAATATACATGTAGCTTCTATGTGCTAAGCAGATATATAATTAATCTCCAGAAAAGGAAAAAACTATGAAATGATTTTTAATCTCCGTGACTATGGTGAATAGTTTGACAGCAACAAACAACTTTCACATTTTTACGCCTGGTATTTGCAGACCACCCAGCTTTACTCTCACCCTCTGTCGTGGTTGGGTGTACACCATTAGAATGTCCACACCTCAAGAACAATGTCAAAGACTTAATTCAATGGAGAAGCCTCACTCGAATATAATAAGGATTACAACACAGTTAAACAGTACTATGCCGGCATACTCAAACAGGACTCCAGACAACGTATTGAGCAGGTCTTCTGCCTGATTCGGTCTGCATCTTGTCTTTTATAGTGTTTTGTTGAGACAAAAAAAATTCTTCTGGGCTTTCGGGTGTCCGGATGAGCGATGAGGGTTATAACAAGAGGTCAGGGATTCAGACAAGCAAGCGTGGAAAAGCATCTGGTTTACATTTCAGCAGAAGCCATAAAGATTAGCATTGTCGTGTGGTTCCCTCAATTAACACTGAAAGAACCACGGAAGGCAATCGAGCGCTACTTCGAGGCGTTCAGTTCAATAGCGGATAGTACTATATACGCGCGGGCGGAAGAAAGAAGAAGAAGAAGCTGGAAAGCCTTACCTGGTTGATCCCGCCGGCAGTTCCCAAAGCTGCAAAATTAACTCAAGCGAAAAACGGACTTAGAATGTACAGGGAAAATAATGAAAAGGTTTATTCAAACGGAACCCGATAACCAGAAAAGCATGCCGATAAACTACATTTCTGTGTTTGGATCCCTCACACCAGACTTGAACACATACGGGGGAGAAAAGAACGTTGGAAAGGAATGGGGGGGGGGGGTTGGATTATTGGACTTAGCTCCGATCACTAGTGAAACCTCATCAGGGTCTTCAAAGTCGTCCGGGGTGTCGGCGAAGTTGCGGGCGTTGGCAAGAACCGCCGCCCCCACGCTGCCAGGCCTTGGTACGTCCTCTTCACTCGGCCGCGCCTGCTGGCGTGCCACAGGCCTTCCGCGCGACTCGAACGGGTCACGTGCAGTTCGCTCCTCCGGCCGTGCCTGGCTTCGCCCACTCTGAGTCACTCACGAGGTCTGAAACGTGAAGGAAGAGAAGAAAAGATCGTTAATACACGGCCGTATTCTTTAGCATCCAAAGCGGGAAGGCAAGAGAGGCAAGGAGAGAGGGAAGCAATAGGGCAGAAAGAGGAAAATGTCGGTTTCTTTCTACATTTTATCGATCGTCTCGTGACGTCATCTGCCTCTCTCTACCAATGCCCGCAGGCCACCACTACTGTGTTTCACTCTCCACCTTTCACACGCAGTCCGCTCTTTGACGTCATCGGCATGCCCTGCCAATCAACGTGATGCCCCTATGCGCTTTCTCTTCACCAATCAGTCAGCCGCTTCTTAACTTCTTACGTCATTGGCCATGCTCTTCCAATTGGTCGACTCCCGCCCAATAGTGAGCCCTTCTGGGCGTGGCTCCCGGCCTGCCTGTGCAATGTGTGTTCAACCAGGCGGTGTTGTTAGCCCTGGTGCTTGATGCCTGGCTTCCGGTTAGTTTTTACTGTCATTTATTAATTTGTGTACTAATGGGCCTGACTCACGAGTGTCTATGTGCGGTGCCATAAAGGACAATGGGATGATTACAATTTACAAGGTTTTACGAGCCGGGGAATTAACATAATCCCTATGATAATTAGCACAAGGGTCATCCTTGTATGACCATGGAGATACACTTAAGTGAACAAACCACCTAAACAAACTTATTACATGTGGGGTTCCCCATCACGATAATCGGAGCACACTACCTGTACAGATCTACCTGACTCTATATATCAATCTACTCCACCGACATAACAGCATTTTCGGACAAAGAATCCAGACATTCCACTCTGTCTGGGAAAACAGTTTCATGGTTTCTTTAAAGTAATATTGTATATCATCTTTGCACAGATTATAAATGTAAGCTTTATTACTTCAAGTATATCTAAGCACAGCACATAATTTCTGTAATTCATAATGCAGATTACTCAGAGGTATCACTCAGTATATGTTTTTTCACTTTATTAGCATTCCATATTCCAAAGAGTATAATACTGCTGTGCATCACGATTTGTCTTACAAAGCAACACCCATGTTGCCTTGCTTTCCTGCAATGAGAAGAATAAGAACAGGTTAGAACAGGATGCAAGTGATAACTCACTTAAGAAAAGAGGGGCATTTCAATAAACTCAGAAATCCATGCGGACTTCTACACCCTCCTTCCGCTCATAAAAGCACACTGGCATTCTCACCGTCAAAACCATGTTAATGTGTATAGAGTGGTTTAAGAGGTCCTTCCATGGCATGGCATTCCAATTACAAAATAAATAACAAAAACAATGATAACATTGTAACAAAGTATTTATGAATTAATCTATATATTAAAGTAGTGGCAGTTTTCTATCCGTCTGTCTGTCACGCTACGGCATTACGTCTATGATGTAATTACGGCATACGACGGCTTACTCCACTGACTGTCATTTTAATTTATATTTATATTCAGGCCGAACACATCGTTGAAACGGTCGAACCTGTCGTATATCACAGTCTGCATGCTCTACCCTTACGTTTTTCATTCAGTGTAAAACACAAACAAATCGACTGTTAAAATGACCATCAAATATCAAAAGCATAGATGTTAGGGCTCTTCCAACGACACAGGAAAATATAGGCCTTAAGCCTCGTGCCTTTATGCCTTGCCTTCAGGCCGTTTCAGACAAATTAGGCCCAGGTTTCTTCATACAGTCGTATCGTTTTCGTTATAATAATATAGTAAATATAACCATAACACTTTAATCCCAATGTCGTGAATGCAAAGTTGATGGATTGAAGCTGTGCATGGTTAGGGAATCAATGATAAGCGGTGTACGATACACTGATAACTGCGGGAGTACGGAATTGGCCTCGGTTTTTTTAATAGTAATATCATTTTTGTAATAATAACGTAACGTTAATCTATATATTAAAGTAGCGGCAGTTTTCTGTCTGTCCGTCACGCTACGTCATTACGTCTATGATGTCATTACGACATATGACGGCTGATTTCACTGACCGCCATTTTAATCTGAACATGTCGTTGAAGAGATCAAACCTGTCATATATCACAATCGCCATGCTCTACCTTTACGTTCTATTTAAATTGATTAAAATACTTTTAATGCACCTTTTATGGTTCCCTAATATATAGATTACAACAAACTTAGGCTATATGTAAAAATAGAATTACCAAGGGACCCCATTCTTCCCCACAACCCTCCAACCTCCCCCCTTTCACTCTCCATCGATCCGCCACTTAAAAGAAAAACTCCTTTTTTTTTTCCGGCGTAGCCCATCGGGCAGAGCCGTCTGGAACAGTGTTTGTCCGTCTGTATGTATGTATGTATGTATGTATGTATGTCCCCTCAAACGTATACCAATAAGAGCTGAGGACCTGATCACATGACAAGGTGATGTGATTACGTCTGATGTCATTACGGCGGTGCTGCGGCTGACTCTCCACGCACGCAATTTTGATTTATAATGCCATTCATGCCGAGCATATCGTCGAACCTGTCATATATCAAAATCGCCATGCTCTACCTTGACGTTTTTCATTCAGTGTGAAACACAAACAAACTGATTGTTAAAATGACCATCAAATATCGAAAGCATCGGTGGTACGTCTCTTCCAACAATACGGTACGTATCGTATCGGCCTTAGGCGTTATGACTCACCTGCCGCTTCGGACAAATTAAGCCCATGTTTCTTAATACAGTAGTGTATCGTTTCAGTAGTATCCTTTTCGTAATAATAATAATAATATAGTAAATATAACCATAACACTTTAATCCCAATGTCGTGAATGGAAAGTTGATGGATTTAAGCGGTGTAACGGCGGAAGTAAATAATTCACCTCTGTTTTTTTTTATATAATATAATTTTCGTAATAATAACGTAACTTTATTATTATAGTAAATCTAATCATCACACTAATCCCTTTGTAGTGACTGCAACGTTACTGGAGGTAAAATATATATCTTATATATATTAAAGTAGTGGCAGTTTTGTGTCCGGCTGTCATGCTACGTCATTACATATATGATGTCATTACGGCATAAACACCCGCTCACTTCGAGAGCGGCAGGAAAGGTCATTCCTCTTTGGGGTATATAGATTACAGTCGATCTATGATCGGGTCTCAAGAATATTGGGTGTGTTCATTTACCAAGGTTCTTGTGGAGAAATCGCCATTTGGTTTAAGCATTCGAGCAAGCACTCCATTCAAACCCGTTAAGGAACGGCTGGGTTGGCAAGCGCTAGCTAGCTGCTTGGTAAATGAGCATAATCAGGGCTTTCTCCCTTTCAGTTTCGTGTTAAACTGCAGGAGCGAGTTTCAAAAGTTCGCTACGAAAAACGCCACGGTAGCGACAGGAAGGGTCATGTTATTAACCCAACCCTTGTGGGGTAAATAGAGTACAGTAGATCTTCGCTCAGTTCTGTAAGTAAAACTTACCTCACGGATGTCGGGATTCCTCCAAATTTCTTTGTTTAATGTTATAAACAGCATTAGCGACTGTTTAAAAATCTAATCATATGTGTTTGTGGTTTTATAATATTTTACAAGCCCGGCCATGCTGCAGTTAGACTTCTGGTCTTGTTTTGTTTTTTACTGATTATCACTATTGTTCACCACCACAAAGCATAAATGATGCCAATGGAAACAATAGGCGATTCGCCTTAAATGCTAATTAGCAACGTTTGTTTTTGTGAGATGTACAAAACAACACGTTTGTTTCCTAATTGTGACTTTCATTCACCATCCCTGGTGTTGGGCTAGCGGCTAGGGTGCCGGCTTAGGATCCAAGGATCCTGGGTTCGAATCCCGGTCGATCGCTGAATTAACGCCAGGGGGGTTGACTCAGCCTGTCATCCTTCCGAGGTCGGCTAATTGAGTACCAGTTCACTGGTAATTCCCTGTTTGTCGTTAAAGGCGGCAAAAAGGGTTGGCGTCAGGAAGGGCATCCGGCCGTAAAACATTGCTTCAAATAGGGGGCCGAAAAACAACAACAACCACGGTTCCCGAAAAAGGCCAACCCCCGCTTTGCGGGGAAAAATGGCCTCTAAAGGTGGTTATTTATGTTTATATATATTCACCATCATTGACACTTTCATTTTGCAATTTATCCTTTATTTTCCCTTCAACGTCTGATCTCTGGGAACATAAACCAATTTCATAACATTGTTTTTTGGCAATAAGTGTGCGGATGACTAAAATTAACACTGGGTTGTTGGCAGTAAACATAAACTTCTGGGAGCATGTGACGTGAGGCAGTGCTTGGTTGCCTATAGACTGCCCAAACAAAGGGAGGGTTTTCCGTGGAACTCAGTTCCACGGGTCCCTGCTAGTACTAATAATATTAACAACAACTAGAACGGGCACTCGGTAGAGCGCATACCTTCGCCGCAGCTACTTTTGTTGCCAAAATAAAAGACTACAAGATCTGTGTAGCAAAGCATTTTGGCATTAGTTTCATACAAATTGGACACAAATTGACCGCGCTATGGTAAAAAGACGATTTTGACCTTTTCATGACCTTGACCTTTGACCCGATCGATTCCAAAATCTAATCAAATGGTTCCCGGATAATAACCTATCATCCCACCAAATTTCATGCGAATCGGTTGAATACTTTTTGAGTTATGCGAATAACATACACACACACACACACACAGACATACAAATAAATACACAGCGATCAAAACATAACCTTCCGCTTTTGCGAAGGTAATAATAATATTAGTATCATTTGGCAATAATAATAATAATAACAAACGTATCATCCCATTTCCCCCCTGCCCTGGCGCAAGCACATCTGGGCTTGGTGAAAGGCAATCTTATGCTCATGCACTACAGAAGTCAGGTATGCCACAAGGCAATCAACCAATGAAAATTTGTCCAATGGACCACCGGGTCCACTAGTTAGAATTTAAAACCATGTACAGTTCTTTGTTTATTGCTTAATAATCAATATTATCACATCAAAAAAAATTCGGATTATGTCGACCTTTAAACAAAATGGACAACCTCACGGGCCGTTTAGCCAAACTACTGCAGGCCACAGTGTTGTAGTGAGCTGTGGAGCTTTGGTTTTGGGTAGAACACTTTTGCGGGGGCTCCTTCCCGAAGGGTGGGTCAGCCCAATAGGCAGCGCCTCCCACTGGCAGCAGGCACCCAATGACATGACCAGCCGCATATCAGAGGGCGGTCCTTGAGGCGTTAAAGCCATGTGTAGTTGGACCTTTGAGACATCTCGCCTTTCTCTCTACTTCGTCGCTGCCCAAGCTGATCCTGGAGTGGAGACACGAATGCCATTCCTCCTCATCACCATGCTTCCTCATCACCACCCTCACGAGTGACCAACTGCCAAATTTGGTTTATTTATTGGGGGGATCCTGCATTAGCTGGGCCTCTGACGTGACAATATTTTCAATTTGAGTTTGTGTTACAACTCATTGCTGTTTAATATTTCTCTCCTACACTACCCAAAGTTAATTAAGGACATTGTACATATTTTATAGGTATGATTAGAGCATTGAGTGATGTCATTGCACTTAATATGAATTACAAGGGCTTTAGGGTGTATGGGATTTTAGTACAGTGTACTTTAAGTACAGTGTATGACTATAGTACAGTGCTTGGGATTTTAACCTGGGATCATGAGGTCTCCACTCAGAGGAGAGCACCAGAAAGATTCAACATTTCCTGACTTCCTTTTTTAACCATGGCAGGACGAGCCACAATTCTATGGACACCCTTCGGGTGGTTGCATCTTGGAAAGGAAGCATTCCTACAGCATGTCTACAGGTGAAGGTATGATCCGTGTTGTTCGTTTACATATCCATTGTCGTTTTATTTTCCATATTCCATATTGTATTTGTTTTTCTTTCATGTCACATGAATATAATTCTTTCTTTCTTCTTTTTTTTACCTGCTCATGTTTCGTAGTTTTTCTGCCAACCTAAATGGATTGTCATAGAATGTTCTGCATACTATCTATGGAATTTATCTGTAAATGAAAGTATCGAAAGTACCATTTCAAAATATAGCTCATTGAGCAACTTCTCACTCCAAAATTGCAAGTTTATAGCTAACTTAACAAGTTGACATTTGAACTTGCATCTCCCACACTGAGGACTCATGTGACATAATTTATTGAGCATCATACAAAAAATGACTGTGTAAACTTTCTACCTTGTTTTGTCTCTTTGCTTTTTTACGTTTTATGTATGGCCTCGTTAACTCACTTCTCTAAAACGTAAATTTTTAACCTGTCATGGGCTATACACCTGCTTTCCACTTGCATGCATTTCGCATCCAGGTGAACGGACTGTTGTTGGAAGGGGGCCAGTTTGCCAGTGGTGAACTTACCGAGAGTCCCCAAGACTCTCCACTAGTCTGTCCAGTACCACCCTGCCACCTGGCTTGGCTTCCTCAGGTATGGACTGTAATTATGGTTGCGGTTCTCAGAGTCATTCCAAAAGTTATACCACTTAAGCTATCAAACCACAATCCTCCACAACTTTTTGAGATATCATGCTGTAGGTGCATGAGGCGCCCGATGCTAGCTTTTTCCCGGCGGTGGTTTCGGCTGTGAAAGAGTAACAAATGCACAAAACACAAAAATAACTTCACAAATGAAGTTACTGATAATATTTCAACAATTTCAGTGGATAACATGTGCCAGAACCACGACATAGTTTTTTTTCCTGTGCAGCGACATGTGGGGGTGGGGAGGGTTGTTTTTATGTGTCCATGACATGACCCAGCAGGTTTGCAAAATTGTTTTTGTTTTTCGCCCAGCTGGTTTTTTCCCCCGATGATTTCCAGACGTACGCACAATACTTACAGATAGTCATGGCCAAAAATATTGGCACCCTTGCACGTTTTTCAAATAACTCACAATTTTCTCGAGAAATAAGTTAAAATTCACAAAAGCATTTGGTCTCCACAATTCTTTATTTCACTGTTAATGTTACAGAACCTTTGTTTTTGATTCAGAACTTAATATATCCTTTTAAATCAGAAAATAAAAAGAAATGGCATTGACAAAATTAATGACACCCCAGACTTAATATTTGGTAGCACGGCCTTTGGACGAAATAACTGCAGCCAAGCGCTTCCTATAGCCGTGAATGAACTTCCTACACCTTTCTACTGGCAGTTTGGCCCACTCTTCTTGTGCAAACTGCTCCAGTTCTCCCAGATTTGAAGGGTGCCTTCTCCCAACTGCTGTTTTCAGATATCCCCACAGGTGTTCAATGGGATTTAAATCTGGACTCATTGCTGGCCACTTCAGAACAGTCCAGCGTTTTGTCTTGAACCATTCCTGGGTTCTTCTTAAAGTGTGTTTGGGGTCATTGTCCCGCTGCAAGACCCATGACCTTCGACGGAGACGTAGCTTTCTGATACCGGGTTGAACATTGCACTCCAAAATGCTTTGGTAATCTCATGATTTCATGATGCCATGCATGCATTCAAGCCACCCAGTGCCAGAGGCAGCACAGCTACCCCAACACATCACTGAACCTTCTCCATGTTTGACTGTAGTGAAGGTGTTCTTTCCTTTGAAGGCTTCATTTCGTTTTCTATAAACATTGAGATGATGTGCTTTACCAAAAAGCTCTAATTTGGTCTCATCTGGCCACAGGAGATTCTCCAAGAAGGATTTTGGCTTGTTCAGGTGTGTTTGGCAAACTCCAGTCGGGCTTTCTTATGTCTCTCTCAGAGCAGCAGTGGGGTCCTCCTGGGTCTCCTTTCATTGAGGTGTTGATGGATGGTGCGAGTTGAAACTGTCGTACCTTGTGTCTTTAGGCCAGCTTGAATCTGTTTGGCAGTTGATTGAGGTGCTTTCTCCACCATTCAAACAATCCTTCACTGGAATCTACGATCAAATTTTCTCTTGCGGCCACGTCCATAGAGGTTGGCTTCAATGCCATGGGCCTTAAACTTCTTGATAACATTGCGTACGGTGGACACAGGAACATCAAGGTCTCTGGAGATGGACTTGTAGCCTTGGGATTGTCCATGCTTGGCTATGATCTTGTGTCTGACCTCCTCAGACAATTCTCTGGTTTTCTTCCTTTTCTCCATGGTCATTGCACACACAGTGGCACAAAACAGCAGAATGACTCCTTTTCTCCTTTCAAACTAGTTGAATGAGCGATTTTTTATTTTACAGGCACCTGCAACTCACCACAGGTGAGTTCAATTCCAAAGTAATGGAGAATCACCTGCTTGAAATCCAATTGTTTCTAACAACTTCTAAAAGGTGCCAATAATATTGCCCAGGCCATTTTCGGAATTTTGTGTGGAATAAGCTAAGATTTAGTAATTCTTTCAGCTTTTTTTGTTTTGTTCCACTGCAAACCAAACAAATACATATGTGGATAACAAAATATTTTTTCATTTCAACAATTTTCTGGAAGAAATGGTGAATTATTTGAAAAAAAGTGCAAGGGTGCCAATATTTTTAGCCACGACTGTAATTCCCTTGTTGGGGGGAGGGGTGTTTTCATGCCCGTGACGTGAACCTGGGTACCCCCAGCACTTATGCAAAATCAGTTGGAGATTGGTCCAGCCATTTTTAAGCGGTGAAGCCGCTTCAATATTTGGCTACATTTGTCCGTCAAAAATGAAGACGTAGAACCTTTGTAACCTACCGTGTTTAATTATAAAGGGTTCTAGAGTATCATTCTACTGGCTTCTAAAGTGTAATTCCAAAGGGTTCTGAAGGTGTAATTCTTAAAGTAATTCTGAAGGGTTCTAAAGGATAATTCTAATAGGTTCTAAAGGGTAATTATTTGGGGCCTCTCGGTATTACAGTTCGGCTGTGAAAGAATAACGTACCAACACACCAACGCACAAATAAACACACAAACACTTGAAAATATTTTATATAGATATTATACGTTTCAAAAATATTTTATATAGATATTATACGTTTCAAAAATATTTTATATAGATATTATACGTTTCAAAAATATTTTATATAGATATTATACGTTTCAAAAATATTTCATATAGATATTATGCATTTCAAAAATATTTTATATAGATATTATACGTTTCAAAAATATATTATATAGATATTATACGTTTCAAAGATATTTTATATAGATATTGTTACGGAAACGGAGTACGGCGCTCCCCTTAGCGGGGGGGGGGGGGGGTTAATCCCCCTTCAATTTGCACTGGCCGTCTCCGATCCTGAAGCTACCCCGCTCCCCTGTGGGGCAGGATTGCCTGAAGTGATTGGTCAAGGGATTCCCGTACACCTCCGACAATCCCTCCACGAGGCAGGTGGGCAACTCCGCTCGAAACCATGGACAAGATGTTATTTTGCCGAGCGGTTTTTAGCAGCCTGCGGTTCGAGCCATTAACAAAGACTAACCCGATTAGAACCGTTGGCCGAAATCGCACCACAGGTATTCAATGGGGGAAATCACAAAGACGATCGGATGTGGAAGAAGAAGCCAAAGTAAGGAGGAACAGGAATTTATTAACCAATTATGTACACAATCAAAGAAACCAAGGGAGAAGGAAAGATACGAAAATAATTACAGAAGAGGAAGAAGACACACTGCAATTCTAGCTTATCTACAGGCTTAACTTATTCCCAAGACAGAACAAACAAGACAAACTCACGTACACGAATGGGGAATTCTCAGGCAGAAATGGCGGGAAGGATGCGAAGGTGGGGCCACAGGGCACAGCAAGCGGGTCCGCTCCGGGCGGGAAGCGAAGAGCCGGCAGTTCCTCGTATTCGGCTTTACACTGCACACCGGCAGGGTCACTCGCTGCCCCGTCAGGGCTTCACGCGGCTGGTTGAAACGGGGCTGGTTGAAGTGGCTCTCTGCAGAAATCTCTCTTGTGCAGAACTCAGCTGGGTCACGCATCTGCTGCGAAAAGGCTTGCGCGGGCGCTTATATAACGCGCATCAAGATCAATGCGCGCCATGCCCATCATGGTATCTCATCAGCCCTGGTTGGCTGGTGGGGGCTCGCTGGCTCCACCTTTGATGACGAGGTGGTGCCACGCCCGTGATCCGACGGCTCCTCCTCCTTCTTCTCCAGCTTAACCATGTGCGTAATGGAGGTTTTGGGGCGATTCGAGCGAGCCCCAACCAAAGGGCAGCGAACACTGCCGGCAATTGCGTTTTGGTGGCAATTGAAAGGGGATTCTACCTTATTTCATTTGGTGCAATGCAGCGTCAACTAATGGGAAACAGAGCCTTATACTAACATAGAATAAAGAGATAACTATTTAGAAGATCCTATGATTTTCTACGTGTATGCGATGGACTAGCTAAAGGGACGACCTTTGACCTTTACAATTAATGGAGGTATTTACAAGGAATTACTATTATTTACAGAGGGTGATATTTACAACAATTATCAACGTGCAGGATTCTCAAATCCGCAACACGGCACCCTCATCCTCCAGGCACATCCCGGGCCTATAAAACCTTAACTTAATGTGGCACGTAGGTGTAATTCCCTCTACAATTAACCTGACCCTGAGTGTGACCGTTTTAAAACACAAATAAGTATGTCCCGCTGTTGCATTGCACCCTACCTAACAGATTCACGCCCACAGGATAACCGAATTGCGGAATTGATTTTCAAACTACACATGAACGGTGGGGAGCATTATTTACAAGTGACGCTATTTCGACTATTGACAAAACGCAACCCAGGACCTGTGATTTTTTCTTTTAGGGAACAAAACGAATCCTGTGGGAGGGGAGGAGACAGCATGCACTGCATCGATGCACCAGCACCAATAAAGAGCACCAAAACACCAATCACCAAAACGCACCGAAGTGCACAGTCACCACAGTTCAATAAAACAAACAAACACACTGTTGGTGGTCTTGTTCATCTGCTCCCTCTGCTGGCCGTTGTCGTTATTGATGTTATTTTTCTTCCTTCATCTTCTTTGCTTGCGGCCTATTTGGACATAATAATAAAAAGCACAAAACGTGTCCACTTTTTTTATTTAGAGCCCACAGGGGCCAACTAGGGGTGGTTCACCTGTATGGCATAGGTGCCACGTTACCGAGGTCCGCAAGCAAGATCTTCCTCTGGCCAACCTGGCCGGGCCCAGCAGAGGGGCCATGCCACAAGACTTGTGGTCCATAAGTGGTGCTTGGCCACAGACTGTGGTCCATAATTGGTGCGTGGATGCAGACAGCTGGTTGCGGAAATTTCGGGTTCACAGACGCGGCCTCCCGCACGCTCCCCCCCAGTGCCCAGAGAGCACGATCCTCGGGTCGGGGAAGGAAGACAGAGATGACAGGTTAGCGAGGGGTAAGGTCACAAGGTACACATCAACAAAGGCAATGCAAGGTGAGGTGCGCACGGAGAGCGAAGTTAGAAAGCTCGTCCCTACCATACGCCACCCCCCCTGTCACCTACTCCACCCTTGCCCTTACCCATATTTACAACAATTTACAATTCGTCTCTACCGTCACGTCTTCCCCCTATCTCCCCTAATACCAAATTCGTTACAATCCCACTAATCCAAAATTTGCCATCATCCAAATTCCTCATCAATTCCTCATAAGGAGGAAGAGATGGAACATCAAGCACAATGTCACACCCACGTCATGATGCGTCTCACAATCCAAACATTTGCACAAAAATAACCAAAACATGGCATGGTGTGGAGTTACGTCACCTCAGGTGAGTGGATGTAGATGGTGCGAGGAGATATCAATCCTATCTACCTTCTAAATGACTTTAACGAACTTTACACTACCCGGGGTCTTTCCCTGCCAATCCATTGGCCATCTTACACTCTATGCGGTTCTAAAAACCAATTCCCATTGACCAAACTGTGGTGCTCATCAATATGAGGTCTCACTCCCCCAAGTTTTCACTACTGTGCCTTCGCACAATTTCGGAGCTGGGTCGTGTGGCTCTACCAGCAGGTATACCTACCTGCGCACCTCCGCCACTGAAGTCGCCACCCGAGCTTACCATGCTCCTTACCACTACCCTAAATCGGGGAAGGCCCCTCCTGGCTCTGTCACCCCTCTGATGCCCTCTCTGGCATTGGGCTACCCGGGTCCTTCTCCTGGATCCTCGGGCTCCGCTGAACACTACTCTGACTGGCTCCCAGAGCCTACCTACGGCCTCACCTGGCCGACAAACTACCAGTGGCGGAGTGCCCGAATAACCATACGTACCAATTAAGCCCACATGCCCAGCCATTTCCACAGACTCGTGCACCCATCTAAGCACTTCCTTGCCACTACCTGCACCACAGATGCCAATATCCAACCACAATTTACCTATACCCTCTGCCTAACTCTTAAACTACCCTCCCCGGGTATTCGTGATGGGGTCCATCCTCACCATCCACTGCCTTCGCACCAACCACTCCACTCCACAGTTTCCACCATACTCACTCCACACCATCCATTCCATACTCCATGTATTCCATACCATTTATTCCGAAAACCATTCTCCATACACCTGTTCACCTGCACACCTGTGCAATCACACCTGGTGCCACCTGCACCCTCCTTCCTCCCAGGCTTCTTCATTCATTCAATACAATGCACAATCACAATTATTCCTCATACACTGCTCCATACACTTCCACGCTCAATACAACTCACAATCACGTCACACTTCTCACAATACGCTACTGAATACACTTTCAACACACACACATGGAACCATTCACGAGCATTGCCTCATTTGCTCAACATGCTCACCGGCAAAGAATCTCACACACACGGCATCATCTGATCTACCTGGTGCCCTTCTAACTTGGTGCTCTCCGTCTTCCCTTTAAACTAAGCACATACCACGTCATTAACAACCATTCTAACCTCTCTACGTCCCCGACTACCTGTACAATGTCGCTACTTACCTGTACAGTTACCTATGGTCATTTCTCTAGATCCCTATACAATTATCCAAACCCTCCCTCGGTGAGCTTGCACTGCCAAACCCCATAACTAGTGCTCATGTGCCCCGGCGATGTGAGGGATGGTGGATTTACCATCCTTGCACATCGGGCATCTCCCACTATAAATTTTGCCCATCCAATTTTTCTGCCAATCAAATTGGCCAATCAATTGCCAATCAATTCACCCATCAAATTTGCCAATCATTTCTGCCAATCCTATTCACTATTCTCAATTTCGGATCCAAAACACTATCATCATCACAGTCCGCTATATCTGAGCCTCTCGGTACATCATTACCTCATTAAAACTCGGCTTCGCAAAGCCGAGCAATGAATTTGGGTGGTTTGGTCACCTGCAGGTTGAGTCCGTCCGGCATTCGGTTCAGGGGAGGCGGCATGCTCGGCCCGAGATTCCACGCACCATCTCGGCGTGGAACCTTTCGGTCTCCGGCCCGATGGCTCGATCCCGCCCGGCCGGAACGCCGCAACCACAAGGGGGCGCCGCTCCGGTCCCTCCTACCTGCCCTTGAACCGGACCGGTCGCTTTGCCCGGCAAAGCCCGGACTCGACCGTGCGGGGCTGGGCCAGGCCCGAATCGTGCACGACGCTTCAAAGAGAAGCGATGCAGCACCGATCCGCGCCGAGCCTCGCATCCAACAAAGCGCACCGCGCCCCGAGTGCTCGCGTCGGCTATCCGTCGCCCTAAACGCTGCCCCGTTTAACGTCGATGCCTTACTCGCCTGCTCACACGCATACGCGGCCCGTTTTACACTCACCAAGCCCGGCGTTCCAACGCCGCCCATACATTCCACACACTCCGTACATTCCACCACCGCACTCCCTGTTACACACCACACCTCTCGCGCACACTCGTCGTTCACACACTTCGTTCCACACCTCTCCTCCGTTACGTCCTCCGTAACACTCACCATGGGCGTGCACTCTCGCATCCACCCACTCACGCGCTTCAATGGGCTCTCCCGCACCCGTGCCACAACCAACTCAGGTGTGCTTTCTCGCACACCCTCGCCGTCCATCCCAAGCGTGCATCCTCGCACCCGCTCCTCCACCAACTCACTCTCCAGGTCACTCTCACCCTCGCACGTACACTCCGTATCGCTCTCACTCTCTGTGTCACACTCCGTACACTCTGTTTCACACAGACCCTCCGACGTGCATTCGCTCTCACACTCGGTATCACCCCCATACTCTGTCGTGCATTCATTCTCCGACGCACACTTTTTTTCCACCAGCGCGCCATTTCCACTCACACCACTCACAGGGGACCCTTCACCAACGCCCGGATGCTTTCTCGATCCCAAGCGCGCGAAAATTCTTTCTGCGCCAAACATCCTCCTGCAAAATCTTCCCGCACAATATACAGCACGACTCACCTGGGCGCTTCTTCTTCTTCGCTCCAACACCTGCAAACTTTCATTTGGGTTAATAAGCACACCATCGTGATGTGAGCACGGACTTTGGGCAATTTCCATTCCTTCCTCCAACTGTTGCTCTTCTAAGTCTGTCGTCTCTACAATATCAATTCCCACTACTTGTTTTTCTTTATTCACCTCGACGTCCGCTGGCTTTATTAAAAATCCCTCTACCTCAGCGGTCGCCGGCTTTTCCAAACCCCGGGTTGCGATCTCTATACCCGTCATTTTAACCGCGCTTTGCTCCGCCTCACTCAACCAGCGCTTCTCAACCTGCTTTACCTCGTCGTGCACCCTTGGGACCTGCTCGCCCAACATGCGATCCATGCTCTCCCCACATTTTTGTATGCGGTCACCCATTCTGTCCCCAACTTTACCGATTCGCTCCAATTTGCTTCCTAGCCCCCCTAATTTGCTTTCCAAATCATTTCCCATTTCTTTAATTTGGTTTCCCAATCGCTCCCCCAATCCCCCCCACGTCTCGACCATAACGGCCCTCATTTGCTCCATGAATGATTGCATGTTTTCAACCATTGGCACGAAGGGCACGGCTCTCGCCGCCACATGCGAGGCGCCATTTTGTGCATCTGAAATCTCGTGCGCGAGGCCGCCATCCTGTGCACCTGAACCCTCCGCAACCCAATGCGTATTGCCTTCCTCCTCCATGATTCCCTCCTCTTCCCTGGGGTCCTGGGTCGATTCTAACTCCTCTAACTCCCCATCCGGCATCCGGCATCCGGTCGCCATTCGGCCGCTCGTAATTTCGACCAAATTTCTAGATGGATTAAAAATTTGGTTCGGGTCCAAATCCCAACTCCTCGACACAAATTGTTACGGAAACGGAGTCCGGCGCTCCCCTTAGCAGGGGGGGGGGTTAATCCCCCTTTTATTTGCACTGGCCGTCTCCGATCCTGAAGCTACCCCGCTCCCCTGTGGGGCGGGATTGCCCGAAGTGATTGGTCAAGGGATTCCCGTACACCTCCGGCAATCCCTCCACGAGGCAGGTGGGCAACTCCGCTCGAAACCACGGACAAGATGTTATTTGCCGAGCGGTTTTTAGCAGCCCGCGGTTCGAGCCATTAACAAAGACTAACCCGATTAGAACCGTTGGCCAAAATCGCGCCACAGGTATTCAATGGGGGAAATCACAAAGACGATCGGATGTGGAAGAAGAAGCCAAAGTAAGGAGGAACAGGAATTTATTAACCAATTATGTACACAATCAAAGAAACCAAGGGAGAAGGAAAGATACGAAAATAATTACAGAAGAGGAAGAAGACACAGTGCATTTCTAGCTTATCTACAGGCTTAACTTATTCCCAAGACAGAACAAACAGGACAAACTCACGTACACGAATGGGGAATTCTCAGGCAGGAATGGCGGGAAGGATGCAAAGGTGGGACCACAGGGCACAGCAAGCGGGTCCGCTCCGGGCGGGAAGCGAAGAGCCGGCAGTTCCTCGTATTCGGCTTTAAACCGCACACCGGCAGGGTCACTCGCTGCCCCGTCAGGGCTTCACGTGGCTGGTTGAAACGGGGCTGGTTGAAGCGGTTCTCTGCAGAAATCTCTCTTGTGCAGAACTCAGCTGGGTCACGCATCTGCTGCGAAAAGGCTTGCGCGGGCGCTTATATAATGCGCATCAAGATCAATGCGCGCCATGCCCATCATGGTATCTCATCAGCCCTGGTTGGCTGGTGGGGGCTCGCTGGCTCCACCTTTGATGACGAGGTGGTGCCACGCCCGTGATCCGACGGCTCCTCCTCCTTCTTCTGCAGCTTAACCATGTGCGTAATGGAGGTTTTGGGGCGATTCGAGCGAGCCCCAGCCAAAGGGCAGCGAACGCTGCCGGCAATTGCGTTTTGGTGGCAATTGAAAGGGGATTCTACCTTATTTCATTTGGTGCAATGCAGCGTCAACTAATGGGAAACAGAGCCTTATACTGACATAGAATAAAGAGATAACTATTTCGAAGATCCTATGATTTTCTACATGTATGCGATGGACTAGCTAAAGGGACGACCTTTGACCTTTACAATTAATGGAGGTATTTACAAGGAATTACTATTATTTACAGAGGGTGATATTTACAACAATTATCAACGTGCAGGATTCTCAAATCCGCAACAATATTATACGTTTCAAAAATATTTTATATAGATATTATACGTTTCAAAAATATTTTATATAGATATTATACGTTTCAAAAATATTTTATATAGATATTATACATTTCAAAAATATTTTATATAGATATTATACGTTTCAAAAATATTTTATATCGATATTATACATTTCAAAAATATTTTATATAGATATTATACGTTTCAAAAATATTTTATATAGATATTATACATTTCAAAAATATTTTATAGAGATATTATATGTTTCAAAAATATTTTATATAGATATTATACGTTTCAAAAATATTTTAGAGATATTATACGTTTCAAAAATATTTTATATAGATATTATACATTTCAAAAATATTTTATAGAGATATTATACATTTCAAAAATATTTTATAGAGATATTATACGTTTCAAAAATATTTTATATAGATATTATACGTTTCAAAAATATTTTATGGAGATATTATACGTTTCAAAAATATTTTATATAGATATTATACGTTTCAAAAATATTTTAGATAGATATTATACATTTCAAAAATATTTTATAGAGATATTATACGTTTCAAAAATATTTTATAGAGATATTATACGTTTCAAAAATATTTTATATAGATATTATACGTTTCAAAAATATTTGATATAGATATTATACGTTTCAAAAATATTTTATAGAGATATTATACGTTTCAAAAATATTTTATAGAGATATTGTATGTTTCAAAAATATTTTATATAGATATTATACGTTTCAAAAATATTTTATAGAGATATTTTACGTTTCAAAAATATTTTATAGAGATATTATACGTTTCAAAAATATTTTATAGAGATATTATACATTTCAAAAATATTTTAGAGATATTATACCTTTCAAAAATATTTTATATAGATATTATACGTTTCAAAAATATTTTATATAGATATTATATGTTTCAAAAATATTTTATAGAGATATTATACGTTTCAAAAATATTTTATATTGATATTATATGTTTCAAAAATATTTTATGGAGATATACGTTTCAAAAATATTTTTCCTTCCTGGAGAAAACCAGAGATATTCATGCTGAACCAGCTTCTTCAATTTCTCCTTTCATTGACGATGCACGGCACCCACTCTGCTTTCACATTTGTGATTTATTTCAATTAATTTTGCTTGCCTTGGACGTTCAATATTTCCGATGTTGTTCCAAGTTCATTAAATGCAATAATACACAGCAGGAGGTCACATTTCCCATTTTCATACCCATAACCCGTTATCTGCTTACTAGTCTAGTAGGAAGACTAGGTCCCCCTGCACCCCCCGGAGATATACTTCTAATCAGTGTTTCTAGATTGGACAAAATGTGTAGAAAATGACTAGCTATGGCCCCAAGCTGAGAAAATGTCCCACATACCATTTTTATGCAAATTACTGCTGCAAATTTTATGCAAAATTATGCAAATTTTATGCAAATTTTTGATGAGGAGTAGAGTTGAGGGGTCTTTGAGGGCTTCATCGAGGTGCTCTCGGTTGCAAGACTGGGTCATTCTGAGAAGCACAGCAGGGTCAGAGATCATGATGTTCTCCTCCTCAGTGAATCTCTCCATCAACAGCCTCTCCATTGCCTCACACACTGTTTTGAGGCAAAAGAGGGACTTTGCGT
Organism: Myxine glutinosa; assembly: GCF_964187855.1. Classification (NCBI taxonomy): domain Eukaryota; kingdom Metazoa; phylum Chordata; class Myxini; order Myxiniformes; family Myxinidae; genus Myxine; species Myxine glutinosa. The sequence continues at coordinate 144,252,604 of NC_136268.1, read as the reverse complement.
AGGCCTTTCCACTGAGAACACCTTTGAGAGATCCACTTGTTACTAGTTGTGCCTCAAAGAGAATCTCTGCATATCCAGAACCACGCATCTTGTGTCCAGTGAGCATCCCGATGTAGTTCATGGATGTGTGGAAGGGTCCAATCGTTACTACATGACTAGCAAATTCATTTGGCCAGCGCCAGATGATGGGAAGGGCTTTCATGCAGACACCCAGATCAAATGTATTCAGGACCCATCTCTGACCCACCTCAGCAGTTGCTGCCTCGGAACGCTTCAGTAGCTCACGAACAACTGCGTTGTCTGTGATCGGTCTGTGCCTGGTGCCTGCATGGCATGGCAATGGCCTGCAGCCTGTGCCTGGGCTAGGGGGTTTCACCTCTGCAACTGGTTCTCCCCCACCCAGCAAATCAACAGTCGACTACTGCACGCCTATCCACCAACCGATCACAGACAACGCAGTTGTTCGTGAGCTACTGAAGCGTTCCGAGGCAGCAACTGCTGAGGTGGGTCAGAGATGGGTCCTGAATACATTTGATCTGGGTGTCTGCATGAAAGCCCTTCCCATCATCTGGCGCTGGCCAAATGAATTTGCTAGTCATGTAGTAACGATTGGACCCTTCCACACATCCATGAACTACATCGGGATGCTCACTGGACACAAGATGCGTGGTTCTGGATATGCAGAGATTCTCTTTGAGGCACAACTAGTAACAAGTGGATCTCTCAAAGGTGTTCTCAGTGGAAAGGCCTACGCAAAGTCCCTCTTTTGCCTCAAAACAGTGTGTGAGGCAATGGAGAGGCTGTTGATGGAGAGATTCACTGAGGAGGAGAACATCATGATCTCTGACCCTGCTGTGCTTCTCAGAATGACCCAGTCTTGCAACCGAGAGCACCTCGATGAAGCCCTCAAAGACCCCTCAACTCTACTCCTCATCAAAAATTTGCATAAAATTTGCATAATTTTGCATAAAATTTGCAGCAGTAATTTGCATAAAAATGGTATGCGGGACATTTTTTCAGCTTGGGGCCATAGCTAGTCATTTTCTACACATTTTTTCCAATCTAGAAACACTGATTAGAAGTATATCTCCGGGGGGTGCAGGGGGACCTAGTCTTCCTACTAGACTAGTGTTGTTGCGTGAACTTATATACTTAGCTTCGCTGTCCTGTTGTGTTCATGTAAACTAGCCGAAACCCGTGGAACATCCACGGAAGGGAGGATGTGGTGTATGGATAGAGTGTACCATTATGGATGGCATAGGGGATTTGCTTGTCCGAGTAAGAGTTAGGAAGAAAGATGAGAATGAAGAGTGCGTATATGAACAACGTATTTATTGCAATCTACTTAAATGACAACGCTACGATATACTTTTGAAAAATGAATGGATTCGTAATAGGAATCGGCATAGCACCACTCTGGCCACACTGGCGCAGTGGTATGTGTCAATGGAAAAGAACAGCAGTAGAACCATAGACTTTTAAAAAATGAACGGATTAGTAAATCGACTGGAATTAGCCCCATACTGGCGCATTGGTAAGCGTCAATGTCAAGGCAGAGCAGTAGGAATATAATACAATGAACGCAGTATCAAAGGTTGAAATTATTTTAAAACTTCTGGATAAACAGTGTTGGGGAAGAAATTATGGTAACCCCACCTGATGAGGTTAGCGTACACCGCGATCGACGACACCGGCACAAATGCATGCTCTGGATTGTCCACTCAGTGGACGGCTTGCTTTCGCCTTCGCCTGTCCAATCAGCGGACGGCTTGCTTCGCCTTCACCCAGCAGACGCCAATACGATGGCGTCGTATCGGCAGTTAATCGGATGCTTTTGGGCCCCAAAGTCGACTAATTCAGATTTTTCGAGTATGGCTGTACGTGATAAACAAAGAGCACGGTTCGTAGATCGTAAATCCATTAGTGCCGTGGGCATCGGGTCACTGGGTGCGGCGTAAAAGGGATAACAAAGTCGAGTCCTTACGCTATTATTATATAGATCATTTAATTAGATTAATGAACAGGATTATATAATTAAATTGATATATGTGGGAAAATTACATGCCCAGACCAGGAATCGAACCCAGGTCCTCCGGATGACCCTCACCCAGATAGCTCAGATGGCAGAGGTCTGGTACGGTTTTCGAGAGGACCTGGGTTCGATTCCTGGTCTGGGCATGTAATTTTCCCACATACATCAATGTAAATCATATAGCTCGGTCTACATAAGCAGATATATATGATGCTTTGATTTTATCAATCGTCGATGAAAAACGACAACACTTTTTTTTAATTCTGTTCTAGGCGCTGCCTGGTCCTTACGCCTCTGAGAGCTGCATCTCCCTGCCCGTATATGCGTCGATGAAGCGCGACCGTGTGCTTATGTGTGTGGATCTGCCTTGTCGTGGAGACCCAGAGCTGTGGCTGCAAATGGGCGTGGCCATCTGCATCAACACCCAATGAGCACAAACTTCTCAGAGTTACACCATAACCAGCAAAAACTTAGCTACGCTTAGAATGGCACCAAAGTTGAACTCACTTACTATTCAACTTGAGAATGCTCTACAATGATCACACATTCATCCGAATGAAAATGCTTTCCTCCCCCAAACCATAAAGGAATGATCGATCCTTCAGCACAGGTGTTTGACATTTTCTATCAATTTCCAGCCAGGTTCACAATTTTTTCCCCAGCAGTGGGTGAGTTTCCTCATTCAGTTTGAATCGAACTCGTGTGTTTTGGCTCTGCAACTTTTTCCGAAGGGGCAAAAAGTTTGGGCTATGGCTCCAACTCTTTCACGTATACTGTACTGTATAATGGAGTTTACATGGTTCCTTGGTATTTGAGCTACAGTACTGTGGATGTCTATCCTAAATCTGGTTTATGATGTAATTATCTAATTAAACTATGCGACTGATGATGATATAGCATACCTGCGTGCACCTGACGAAAAATTTCACCAACGAACCACATTTATAGCAAGGAGTCCAGTTTATGAAGTATTTAGATGATTTTGATCACGTTCTCTTTTGCTTTCCTTGAGTGAAAAGCATTCCATGTTGAGATTGGGATTCTCTTCAACCAGAACCTCTTTCTTTTGGTTACCTGTGAACAGCCTCAATGGTCGTTACATCTTATTGAGAGCCAGTCCTTGACTTCATGACTTCATGACTTCATGACTTCATGCATGATCGAAAGAGTTTGTCGTCTCCGACTGATATTGTAAATGGAGTGATGCCACTACCTGGTATAACAAATCATAATTGCTGTATGATCATTTTGGACCAGATGCATATCTACTCCAAAATGACAAAATGGTACGTCCACTGATTTTGCATGACGGGTTATTTATTTATTATATTTGAACCGAAGAGGTCGAGGAGAGACTGAATTGAGACTATTAAAAAGGAAGAGAAAAGAGGATGATCGGAGAGAGAATATGGAGGAATGGAAGGGGAATGTACGAAGCATAGACCGGAGGAGTAGGGATATGGATGTATCGAGTACTACGCCATGTTTAAATGCACAAATGACTCCTAACATGGATAGGTCTAAGCGTTGGGCTGGCCAATGGTAGCTGTTAAAGGAGCCGGAATCTTATACCCACCTCAGGAACCACATTTAGCATTGTGTCTGGTAGCAAGTTTGTCTGTTCATTATGTCATCAATCACCGCACAAAGTTTGTCCTTCGTCTTTCATTGTACATCAGACAGTACATATAAAACATGTCATCTTCATGTTGTGAATAATATTGGCATGTTGATGCTTTGGCATCTAATCTTTTTCTTCTAGAGAATCAATATACTTACACATGGGATGAATAACCAGAAAAAAAACAACAACAACAACAATATTTATGCATGGTAGATGAATCTATAGTTTATTCAGATCGACAGTGGAAGGTTTTGTTATTGCTCTTGATATGATGATTCACATCAATGCCTTTGGTACTCGTGGAGGATGACATTTTGATGATTTTGGATGAATGCATATTAGGGTGGCCCTTATTTTTGAAAGTTTGAAATGTTGAGCTTTCACCCTCTACAACTGGTCCTTTTGCCCTAAAAACAAACCAGGCCAAATGTCAGCTACATTCATAAATATTTAGAGGTAGTCCAGCACCCTTGAACATTTCCCCCTTTCGGCCATGTGATTGAGGTCACGTAACACTAAAACACACATATCACAGATAATACAGCATGTATCACAGAAATACATAAACACCGTTTGATAAAACATGCTTATGAATAATTATCACATCTATGGACTAGAAATATGAAATATAATATTATATATGTATATATATATATATATATATATATATATATATATGTATATATATATATATATATATATATATATATATATATATATATATATATATATATATATATATATATATATATATATATATATATATAAAATGTTGATTCTTGAAGGTGCCTGTACTACCTCTAAATATAAACAGACTTATATGAAATTTTGAGTGCAGTGTTTCTATCGCACATGGATCACATTCAGGCCATGAGAACATTCAAATTAACATTACAAAATTTTCACCCCGTTTAAGGGCCACCCAATGCATATATATACTCAGGTGGTTTGTCAATATCTCTGCAGCAGTCTACTCAAGCGATGATTTTGTTGTGTTCATTGTGGGGTTTTTGAGGAATGTAATATGATGGAATTGCAATGTGAAGTTTTATATCGATGACCAAGTCCAGACGAGGAGGAGCCGAGTGGATATATCAAATACACCTTCTCCCTACTACCTTTAATTTCACTTTCCCATCTTCTCTACCATATTTATCTTCCTCCATGACCTCAAATCGATTACCTTCCTTTTCACATAGTATGTACATGAGCCCTCCTCTTTCTTATTTACATGGTTTAGTGATGTAAAACATTTAGCCTCGACATCATTTTGTAATCTCTTATGTCATTGCTTAGGGTGAGTTGATGTTGCGTGAAGTGAAAATAAAATGATTTATTCTACCCTGTGGTGACCTTGCCTTGTTCTGGTACGGTTTTCTGTTCCACCCTGGGATGACTGATTAAAGAAAGAAGAACCACCTTTAGTGGCCATTTTTGCCCGCAGAGCAGGGGTTGGCCTCTATTTTGGGCACTGTGGTCCCCTTTTTGAAGCAATGTTTTATGGCCGGATGCCCTTCCTGCCACCAACCCTGTTAGTCGCCTTTTGCGACACAGGGACTTACCAGTGAGCTGGTACTCAATTTGTCGACCTCGGAAGGATGACAGGCTGAGTCAACCCCCCCTGACGTTAATTCAGTGATCAACCGGGATTCAAACCCAGGATCCCAAGCCGGCACCCTAACCGCTAAGCCAACACCTGAGGTGACTGATTCAACCTTGTAATAACTGACTCAACTTTGTCATGACTGACATAATCTTGTGATGACTGACTCAACCCTGGGATGACTGACTCAACATTGTGATAACTCACGCCACCTTGTGATGACTGACTCCACCCTGGGATGACTGACTCTACCCTTGGATGACTAACGCCATCCTGTGATGACTAACTCCACCCTGTGATGACTGACTCTACCCTGGGATGACTGGCTCTACCTTGCGATGACTGATGCCACCCTGTGATGACTGACGCCCCCCTGTGATGACTGACGCCCCCCTGTGATGACTGACGCCCCCCTGTGATGACTGACGCCCCCCTGTGATGACTGACGCCACCCTCTGATGACTGACGCCACCCTGTGATGACTGATGCCACCCCTGTGATGACTGACTCCCCCCTGCGATGACTGAATCTACCTTGTGATGACGGAATCAAACTTGTGATGACTGAATCAACCTTGTGATGACTGACCTACCCTGTGATGACTGACTCAAACTTGTGATGACTGACTCAGCCTTGTGATGACTGAATTAACCTTGTGATGACTGACTCTACCCTGTGATGACTGACTCAAACTTGTGATTACTGCATCAACCTTGTGATGACTGAATCAACCTTGTGATGACTGACTCAACCTTGTGATGACTGACTCAACCCTGGGATGACTGACTCAACATTGTGATAACTCACACCACCTTGTGATGACTGACTCCACCCTGGGATGACTGACTCTACCCTTGGATGACTAACGCCATCCTGTGATGACTAACTCCACCCTGTGATGACTGACTCTACCCTGGGATGACTGGCTCTACCTTGCGATGACTGATGCCACCCTGTGATGACTGACGCCACCCTGTGATGACTGACGCCACCCTCTGATGACTGACGCCACCCTGTGATGACTGATGCCACCCCTGTGATGACTGACTCCCCCCTGCGATGACTGACTCTACCTTGTGATGACGGAATCAAACTTGTGATGACTGAATCAACCTTGTGATGACTGACCTACCCTGTGATGACTGACTCAAACTTGTGATGACTGACTCAGCCTTGTGATGACTGAATTAACCTTGTGATGACTGACTCTACCCTGTGATGACTGACTCAAACTTGTGATTACTGCATCAACCTTGTGATGACTGAATCAACCTTGTGATGACTGACTCAACCTTGTGATGACTGACTCAACCTTGTGATGACTGAATCAACCTTATGATGACTGAATCAACCTTGTGATAACTGACTTTTTTTTTTTTTTTCTTGTATGCAGAGTCGAGGCTCGTGAAAGAGCTAACATTTATCAAACAAACAAGCAAACGAAGTACATAAAAAGGGGAGCGGTCGACAAGATGGGGAGAGAAGGGGAGGAAGCACACAAACACAACATTTGAGAGCAGGGACATCGGGAGATGTTTTTGGAGGGAGAGGGCCTGGGGGGAGGCAGGATAGGTATAAAACGCAAGGACACCAAGGACTTCCAGGAAAGAAGTCAAAAGTCACCTCAAAAAATTGGATTTGGGGTGAAATTAGCGGGGGTAGAAAAGATCAAGGTTTTGGATTGGGGAAGATAAGAGATGGTGGTGAACAGCCGTTTTAAAGACCTGGAGGGAGGAGTGGGATTGAAGAGAGTGAGGGAGTTTGTTCCAGAGGCGGGAGAAAAGAGGAATGAAGGAGTGAAGGTGAGCAGAGAGTCTTGATTTTAGCAGTTAAACCATAAGAGGGTTGCAGGCAGATCTTGTGCGACCTGCAGGAATATTTGGGGGACAGAGCCCAGAGAGAGCTGGGGGAGTAAGGCCGGAGAGGAGTCGGTAGAAGACAGAAAGACCACCTACCTGCCTGCGGTGATTAAGTGAAAGGCCCTCGGAGATGGCGTCATCGCGGGAGATTCCAATGATTCTGAACGCTTTGGTTTCAACAGCGTGAAGACGAGCTAGGTGTGAGGCAGGAGCACCAGCCCATAGGGGAGAACAGTACTCCATTGAGCTGCGGATGAAAGCCTTGAATGTGGTGAGGAGCTCAGGTGTGCCAAGGAAGGACTTCGCACGACGGAGGATGCCCAGTCGGCGACTGGCTTTGGAGGCCAGCTTGGAAATGTGGTTTTCCCAGGAAAGATCATGGCAGATAGTGAGACCCAAAAGCTTGAGTGACAGAACTTCTTGGAGAGAATTATTCAGAAAGTAGATGGGAGGGTTGTCCAGCCGGTCTTTTTGGAGAGACATCATAAGAGTGTGAGATTTGTCAGGATTGAAAGACATGTTCCACTTGTTTGCCCAGTCTGTGATTTTGTCCAGGTCTGCAGAGAGTGAGGAGGCTGCAGACTGCCGATCTGAGGGATGAGGAATGGAGCGGCAGAGAGTGGAGTCATCAGCAAAGAGATAGAGAGGATTTTCAAGAGAGTCAGAGAGATCATTGATGAAGACCAGAAAAAGCACAGGGCCCAGAACACTGCCTTGGGGAACTCCAGCCTGAACAGGAAGAGGAGATTAGAGAAACCCATTCAGGGCCACACGTTGACGTGACTGACATCTTGTGATATGTGACATCAACCTTATATTGACTGAATCAACCTTTTGATGACTGACTCAATCTTGTGATGACTGACTCAACCTTGTGATAACTAACTCAACCTTGTGATAACTGACTGAACCTGGTAATAACTGACTTAAACTTGTGCTTACTGACTCAACCTTGTGATGACTGACTCAACCTTGTGATAACTGACTGAACCTTGTGATAACTGACTCAACCTTGTGATAACTGACTGAACCTTGTGATAACTGACTCAACCTTGAGATAACTGACTGAACCTTGTGATAACTGACTTACCTTGTGATTACTGACTCAACCTTGTGATGACTGACTGAACCTTGTGATAACTGACTCAACCTTGTGATAACTGACTGAACCTTGTGATGACTGACTTAAACTTGTGATTACTGACTCAACCTTGTGATTACTGACTCAACCTTGTGATAACTGACTCAACCTTGTGATGCCTGACTCAACCTTGTGATAACTGACTGAACCTTGTGATAACTGACTGAACCTTGTGATAACTGACTCAACCTTGTGATAACTGACTCAACCTTGTGATAACTGACTCAACCTTGTAATAACTGACTTAAACTTGTGATTACTGACTCAACCTTGTGATTACTGACTCAACCTTGTGATAACTGACTGAACCTTGTGATAACTGACTCAACCTTGAGATAACTGACTGAACCTTGTGATAACTGTCTCTACCTTGTGATTACTGAATCAACCTTGTGATGCCTGACTGAACCTTGTGATAACTGACTCAACCTTGTGATAACTGACTCAACCTTGTGATGACTGACTCAACCTTGTTATTACTGACTCAACCTTGTGATAACTGACTGAAACTTGTGATAACTGACTGAACCTTGTGATAACTGACTGAACCTTGTGATGACTGACTCTACCCTGTGATGACTGACTGTACCCTGGGATGAGTTATGCTACCTTGGGATGACTGTCTCTACCTTGGGATGACTGACTCTACCATGTGATGACTGACTCTACCCTGTGATGACTTACGCTACCTTGTGATGACTCACTCTACCCTGTGATGACTGACTCTACCCTGTGATGACTGATCCTACCCTGTGATGACTGACGCTACCCTGTGATGACTGGCGCTACCCTGTGATGACTGACTCTACCCTGTGATGACTGACTCTACCCTGTGATGACTGACTCTACCCTGTGATGACTGACTCTACCCTGTGATGACTGACTCTACCCTGTGATGACTGACTCTACCCTGTGATGACTGACTCTACCCTGTGATGACTGAATCAACCTTGTGATGACTGACTCTACCCTGTGATGACTTACACTATCTTGTGATGACTCACTCTACCCTGTGATGACTCACTCTACCCTGTGATGACTGACTCTACCCTGTGATGACTGATCCTACCCTGTGATGACTGACTCTACCCTGTGATGACTGACTCTACACTGTGATGACTGACTCTACCTTGTGATGACTGAATCAATCTTTTGATGACTGAATTCTTGAAATGTGATGTTTGTTTGCAGACTGCTTTAGTTTGCAGTGGAAGATCCCTGTGATGACTGATGCTACCTTGTGATGACCGACCTTACCTTGTGATGACCGACCTTACCTTGTGATGATTCAACCCTGTGATGACCTTACCCTCATTGATTCATTCCCTCGGTGACATTGTAAGACTCTATTTGGAGCGCTCTCTCGGCATGAATTATATCCAGTGCCTGTTCAATGGGTTTCCTGCGAATGTCGCCTTATTGTGGCTTCGTGGAAGAAAGGATTTACCAGCAGGTCATGCGTTGGAATGTCGGTGATATTCCATTGCCAAGACACTGGAGCTATTTTTGGATCGTGTAACAAGATCTCATCTTCCAAAAAGGGAATGTCGATGGAGTATAGCATGTCTATTTTTACCAAACACAAGCATGTTGCTTTATACTTGTGTCGCTGAATGGTGTTTTCGGGTGAAACGTTGTTGTAATGTAACCAGTTAATTCATTCGACCATTAATTACTTCATTGCATCAGGGTTATCGATGAGCAAAGGAAGATGCCGTTCATTTGAAATGATCAAGAAGATGTCAAACTCGAGTGTTCATATTGTGAATACAAAGTAGTTCATTTTGTGTTTGTTGTTTCGTCTGCAGCCTGTGGTTACCTGGTTGCAACATTTTCTGGAAGCATTGCAGTGCCACAGATGCAGTGCCCCTGTACCAGCAACCCACTCGGTGTTAATTCAACGGCATGACGGGGTCTCGAACTCAAGACTCGAACATCTTGAGCCAGCCACCTTAACCGTGAGGCCAACACCAAGCTTAGAGAGTTGGAATTCATATTAATTTTCCTATTAAGGAAACACATTAATTTTAACTATCGGCGATGCGAAATGCTCAAAGGAAAATGGTATGAAAATGCATTTGTACATACAAGGAACTTGGACCTGGGACGAGGCCATTTGGCCATCATTCCTGTGCTTTATGGATTAAATATAAAGTTTTATTTACTTAATTTCACTGTGGGTGGTTGGAATGGGAGCATCAAGCAAGGAAGCAAGCAGGACTTGTCCTTTTAAGTTGTTGATATGATTGGGCCGGGATTCGAACCGCCAACATCCCAGACTCAGGGCGGACGTTCTAACCATGACATCACGGAGTCCTTCTTTAATTTCTCTTCTCGAACGAATCAGGTAGATGCCATTCCTCCTATGTCTAACTACTATAACCACCACTTTCACTAACGTTTGTACATTTCTAACATCTGTGCTTCCTTCTCTTTCCTTCTACTTTGTGATGACTGACTCCATCCTGGGATGATGTACTCAACCTTGGGATGACTTACTCTACCTTGTGATGACTGACTCTACCTTGTGATGACTGACTCTACCTTGTGATGACTGACTCCACCTTGTGATGACTGACTCTACCTTGTGATGACTGACTCCACCTTTGGATGACTGACTCCACCTTGGGATGACTGACTCCACCTTGGGATGACTGACTCCACCTTGTGATGACTGACTCCACCTTGGGATGACTGACTCCACCTTGTGATGACTGACTCCACCTTGTGATGACTGACTCCACCTTGTGATGACTGACTCCACCTTGAGATGATTGACTCCACCTTGGGATGACTGACTCCACCTTGGGATGACTGACTCCACCTTGGGATGACTGACTCCACCTTGGGATGACTGACTCCACCTTGGGATGACTGACTCCACCTTGGGATGACTGACTCCACCTTGGGATGACTGACTCCACCTTGGGATGACTGACTCCACCTTGGGATGACTGACTCCACCTTGGGATGACTGACTCCACCTTGGGATGACTGACTCCACCTTGGGATGACTGACTCCACCTTGGGATGACTGACTCCACCTTGGGATGACTGACTCCACCTTGGGATGACTGACTCCACCTTGGGATGACTGACTCCACCTTGGGATGACTGACTCCACCTTGAGATGACTGACTCCACCTTGTGATGACTGACTCCACCTTGTGATGACTGACTCCACCTTGTGATGACTGACTCCACCTTGTGATGACTGACTCCACCTTGGGATGACTGACTCCACCTTGGGATGACTGACTCCACCTTGGGATGACTGACTCCACCTTGGGATGACTGACTCCACCTTGGGATGACTGACTCCACCTTGAGATGACTGACTCCACCTTGGGATGACTGACTCCACCTTGAGATGACTGACTCCACCTTGGGATGACTGACTCCACCTTGAGATGACTGACTCCACCTTGGGATGACCTACTCGACCTTGGGATGACTGACTTCACCCTGGGATAACTTACTCTACCTTGTGATGACTGACTCCTCCCTGGGATAACGGACTCTACCTTGTGATGAATGACTCCACTCTGAGATCACTGACTCTACCTTGTGATGACCACTATGTTTTTGCTGTTTCTCACCAGATCTGACCATTCCTCTTGGTACCCACTACAGAAATGGCGTCTGATCCCGACTTAATGTCATATATGTATATTTTACATCTGCCACCTTAAGTGGACAGAAGAAATGTTTACCACCTCCACCCAAGGTGGATGGAGCACTTGTCTGTCTGTCTGTCTGTCAGCAGAATATCTAAAAACGGTGTGGACGGATTCTGACAAAATTTGGTGGACAGGTTCGGTGTGTGACCAGGAAGAATTGATTCAATTTTGGTTCAAGTCCGAATCCAGATCCTGCCTACCAGTGGGATATATAACATAAACTTTAATCCTGGTGGAAGTATGTGCTCTACCAAGTGTCGGTCTAGTTTAGATGCAGTTTGCCTCGTGCTAAGTTGCACTGTTTTACAGTAAAGTTGTATCCGTTTAGATTCTAAAATCGAAATGAATGCATCTTACCGCTGTAATTAGTTAATGTGTGTTCATACCCAACCAGTCCTCTTAAAATGGAAGGTTAACCCTAAAACCCACAACATGATTATCTCTTCACCCCCAACAAGAGGGTCCCTCATGAATGTTTAATGAGTTTCATGTCCCCGGGTGTAGCTTAATTGAAATCAGAGTGCTGTTGCATATTATGTGGGTGGTGTATGTTTGGGCCTTGATTTACAAGACGCAAAGACTTGCCCAATCCTTCAACCCACGGCACCCAAAGAAAAAACATAATTAGCAGCAGACATGATGGATTGACGTTTCTGGACAGTTTATATGAAACAGCTTATTTGTTACCACCGCTACTAACGGTGGATGGAGGTTATGTATTCAACCCTGTTTGTGTGTCTGCCTGTGTTTAGTACATCTTATGGACGGATTCAGACGATATTTGGATCCGGATCCCGAGTGAACCTACTGTGAAAAGCTGGTTCCACAAGTTATGTGGGCAAACGATACCATCCAACTGTTCCATCCAGTAACGGGGTTTCGTTCCTCCCACGACTACACAAGTTCTCCATATTGAATACAAGAAGTGCGGAAATAGTTTTCTCTGGTTTCTCTGGTTTAGACATCTTGTGATCCCCATTTGCATTGTAGCCGTGAAGAAGACGAACAAGATGTGATGGTGGTGGGGACACCACTTACTTGCTGTCACATAAGCTTCCGTCAAATTTGAACCATCATGTTGTGGGTACTGCCCTCCGACAAACCATGGCAGCCTTCACAAGTATCTTGGCATGGCCTTCTGCTTCAGGATGAATAGCATTGGAGACTATTTTCCTTCCATTGATTTGTTTTCTATTATTCCTATTCTTCCTTTTTATAGCTTTTCCCCCTTTTTAGCCTATTTCCCTTTATTAGGAATAGCCTTTTGCTATTCTTCCTTCCTTTGATGCTCTCAAATAAACGCAATGCCGAGAGCCTTGTTGTTCTTGGAAGTCAGGAAAACTGGCAAGAATTATGTTTTTCAGACGTGTCGGATTGACGGTGGTGGCCATGTTGCCAAGCATTTTCTGGTGAACGTCCAACAGCTCATGCATACAGAAGACCGTGATACCGTAGGGGCTGGCTGGTCGGGAGAGGTAGGGCTGGCCAAAATGGATTGGGGAAGGTGGTGCATACTGGGATACTTATAACCCACAAAAAAATGATCAACCATGGAAGCCATTAATCGCATGAATGAATGATCTTTTTAAGGCCATTTTTCCCCGCTAGGGCGGGGGTTAGCCTTGCGGGCCCCATGACGATCATGGTTCCCTGTTTGAGGCAATGTTTTTATGGACGGATGCCCTTCCTGACGCCAACCCTTGGTCGCCTCTTACGATGCACAGGGATACGGTGTGCCTATTCTAAACCGGGGTACACACCGGGATCATTCATCCCAGCAAGGTTTTCGCAGGCAGGCAGGTTGGTGATTGGTTGGTTGGTTGGGAGGTTGGTTTCGCAGGCAGGCAGTCAGATTCGCAGGCAGGTTGGTGGTCTTTCTGTCTTCTACCGACTCCTCTCCGGCCTTGCTCCCCCAGCTCTCTCTGGGCTCTGTCCCCCAAATATTCCTACAGGACACACAAGATCTGTTAGATTTGTCTGTTATTTTATTTATTTATTTATGTCTGTTGTTTTATTATTATTTTATTATTATCTGTTATTATCTGATATTATTATCTGTTATTTTATTATTATCTGTTATTTTATTTATTTATTTTATTTATGTCTGTTATTTTATTTTATTTGTTATTTGTCTGTCTGTCTGTTATTTTGTTTGTCTGTTAGATTTGTTTGTGAAGTAAATGTTAGCTCTTTCACAAGCCTCGATTCTGTATAAAATATAAAATAAAAAAACCTCAAGTTGCCGACCTCGGAAGGATGACGAGCTGAGTCAACTCTCCTGGCGTTAATTCAGCGATCAATCGGGATTCCAAACTCAGGATCCTAAGATCCCAAGCCGGCACCCGAACCACTAAGCCAACACCAGGAAAATTGAAAGAAAATATTGAATTGGAAAACGGATGTATTTAATGATGGAGTTTAAATACCTCTTGGGCTCAAATGGTTGACCGCACCACTTTATACCCCGTTTGCTCTCATTTGCCACCAATATCACCTTTGTATGACGAACCATTATCGATATAGAGTTTTTGACCGCTAATGACCTTTCAAGGTCACCAAAACTGACCTTATCCAGGGCCAGATTTTTGTGGCCCCTTCGGATTTGTGCTCCTCGTGTCGAAATCTTGAGGGTTGCGTTGAAAAACTACCGTTGTGTTAAACTAAGCATAGTAACGAAATCTCGACTATTTTGGTAGAGAAGCTTTTATTGACCCGGGTTTTAAAAAAAACTGCTCGCCAAGTTACAAAGCAATGCGAGCAATGGGAAGTTCCGGCTCAGTTTTGGCCGCACCTTTCAAATAACTTCTTCGGTTTTGGTGGAATTTTAAGACGCAATATATAAAATAATTTTGCCAACCCATATCCTGGTTTCTCTACCAAGTTAAAGACAAAATATTACCGAAAATTTCGAAAAATTGTTCAGTTTTTTTGCACTTCCCACTCCCTCTCCTGCATAACAACCTGTTTTCGTTAAATTATAATTGTTGGTTTGGCCATCTGGTTTCATCCTCTCTGTGACTGTGCATGCATCATTACCCCACCCACGCGAAGCGAAAAGCGGGGTTAAGCAATAGGCTCATGTCTGTCCGTCTGTCATCAGTTTACGATCGTCAAATTGTGATCGAAGAACAACTTATTTAAATTGAATGTTATATTTTAAACACGAATCGGAACATGAATAGGAAGGCCAGTCTGTCGTTTTAATGTATCTTAGCTTATAGTTCTTCCCGACCGCACATGCGCAGAGAGGAGTGTTTTTTACTATTTATACTTTTTTTACTTTTACTATTTTATTTAATTTTTTTTACTCAGTCTGCCTGTCTGACAGTCAGACAAAATTGAAAATGATTCTAAAGAGGAAGCTTACTGTTTTTAATGACGTCATAATGGACACAAACAACAAGTTAGATAGGTTGGTATAATAGATGCTGGAAAAACCTGTGGATAAAAACCAGAATTTATTTATTTATACACCTTGACACCTTTTTAAACCTTTATTTAAATTGAATTATCTGTTAAAGGTAAATTTCATGATCTGAATAACTCAAGAAAATTAACTTTATTTTACGTTATTCATACAGGAACATAAGGCCGGTGTTGGCTTAGCAGTTAAATTGGCTGGCTTAAGATCTTATGGTCGTGGGTTTGAGACCCTGTCCTGCCGTTAAATAACAGCAGGTGGATTGACTTAGCCTGGTCATCCTTCCAAGGTTCGCAAAAATGAGTACGGTAGCAGCTTATTGGAAACAGGGAGGCACTGCATCAGCGGCACTGCTGTGCCACCAGCAATGATGCAACCAGCAGCCACAGGCTGCATGCAAAATAATAATAACAACTAAAGAAAACTAGAACGGGCACTCGGTAGAGCGCATACCTTCGCCGCAGCTACTTTTGTTGCCAAAATAAAAGACTACAAGATCTGTGTAGCAAAGCATTTTGGCATTAGTTTCATACAAATTGGACACAAATTGACCGCGCTATGGTAAAAAGACGATTTTGACCTTTTCATGACCTTGACCTTGACCTTTGACCCGATCGATTCCAAAATCTAATCAAATGGTTCCCGGATAATAACCTATCATCCCACCAAATTTCATGCGAATCGGTTGAATACTTTTTGAGTTATGCGAATAACATACACACACACACACACACACAGACATACAAATAAATACACAGCGATCAAAACATAACCTTCCGCTTTTGCGAAGGTAACTAGAATGGCACTCAGTACAGTGCACACCTCCACCAGGCTGAACAGTTTACGTTTTGGATCCCACAGATAGGCCGGATCTGGATTCGGAACTGAACCAAAATCAAGTCGGCTTGTTCTTGTCTCATAACCAACTTATCCACCTAATTTTGTCGTAACTCGTCCACAAGCTATTGAAATACCAGGCTCACATACAAACAATCAGGCAGACAGAGGTGAAAACATACCTCCATCCACCTTCCTTAGTGGAAGTAATCAACTTTATATTATGTTCTCAATAACCCTTTTAGTCTTGAAAATAAATAGCACGAAATAACGCACTAACATAGTTACTAACACTAACTTTTAAAGTTGAAGTCCCGAACCATATTTTCCCCCATTACCCTCTAAGTTTGTGGATTTGAGGTTCATGAGGATTTTCAAGAACCCCTGCGAACGGTAAAGCCCTCCTGTAAAGACTTGAACAATGCTTGGGGTATCATGTTCTATGAACTCTCTAATTACCCTCGCCAGAGGAGAGGGCATCACATTTGAGTCCGTTTGTTACTTGCAAAATCGAAGATTTTTCAAGTATATTGGTCGGTTGTGTTTGTGGTTCTGTTTGTCTGTTTGTCTGTCTGTTTGTTTGTCTGTTTGTCACCGGCCTACAGGTCACAATTCCAAACCGATCGTCATGAAACTTCACCAAGTTGTATAGGTCGTCCCAATTGAGAAGCCTATTGATTTTGAGGTCAAAAGTCAAAGGTAATCTGGAGGTCAAATTTCTAAAATCGCCATTTTAAATCCGATTGACTTGAAAATTGAATAGCGTTTGTATATTGTCACTAAATTGGGGAATTAAGTATTTTTGAGGTCAAAGGTCAACTCAAGGTCAAATTTTAAAAATCATCAATTTTCATCTGAAAAGCCGTCAATTTTCATCTGATCGACTTGAAAATAGAACAGCATTTGTGTATTGCCTCACTGAGTTGAGAAACCAACTATTTTTGAGGTCAAGGTCAAAGGTCAACTCAAGGTCAAACTTCCAAAAATTATTTTTCATCTGAAAAATTGTCACTTTTCATCCTGTTGACCCGAGCTTTGATCAAGATCGTAAATTTTAATCTTCATGAAATGGACAATTTGCTGTATCAATGGAAACTTTTTGGGGGGGGTGGGGGGGGCAGATTTTGCAAGTATCGTGCTTCTTGGTTGTTTGTCTGTTTGTCCACACAGAATAAATAGGATTTTCTCTACAACCGTTGGTCCAATCGACGGGAATTTTTCACCATACGTGCATCTCCACCTGTAGAATGTTTTAATAATAATAATTATGACGTCATAGGTCACGTGGTTCTGCCGCCATCTTGGAAAAACCGAAAAACTTTGCACCTCTATATCTCCGAAAGCGCTCAATAGAAGAAATTGAGACATGGCTCATTGTAAAGAACTCTCCATGGGGAATAAAATATGTTAATGATGTCACAGGTGCCACCATTATGACGTCATAATTTGACAAGTACAAAACTTCATCTGATTAAGATGAAATTTCTTGAGTGCCCTGTGGGCATAAATTGGTGGAGAAAAAAATATATTGATGATGTCATAGGTCACGTGGTTTGGCCGCCATCTTGGAAAAAACAAAAAACGTTGCACCTCGATATCTCCGAAAGCTCTCCATAGAAAAAATTGAGACATGGCTCATTGCAAAGAACTCTTTATGGGGGATAAAATATGTTAATGATGATGTCATAGGTGCCTCCATTATGACATCATAATTTGACAAGTACAAAACTTCATCCGATCAAGATGAAATTTCTTGAGTATAATCGAAGAATAAATTAGTTTAGAAAAAAAATTAATGATGTCATCGGTCACGTGGTTCGGCCGCCATATTTGTTTTAACACGAAAGCCTTAAAAACCACTGAAAATACATCCTGGCTTGGGTTTGCAATCTCTTAATTCTCCTTTTCTTGTTAACAATGTGTTTTGCCTTTTTTTTTTTTTTCTTACACAAGTCTCAGTCGATACTTTTTGAGATTCGGAGCCATGGTAGAGTTGCAGATTATGGCACACACACACACAGAGAGAGAGAGAGAGAGAGAGAGAGAGAGAGAGAGAGAGAGAGAGAGAGAGAGAGAGAGAGAGAGAAAGAAAGAGAAAGAAAGAGAAATAAAGAAAGAAAGAAAGAAAGAAAGAGAAGAGAGGGGGATGGATGGAAACACTCAGACAGAACTGCACAGACGCGCCACAGTATTGCAGGGAGTGGCATGAATAGAAGAAGGGCAGAGGTTTGGCGTCTGTTGAATCTGACTCAACATCCTCTTATTAGTTTGGGAAATTAGTCACAAATAGATGATTCCAAACTCTGCACATTTAGTTCACCAACTTGTCATGTGTTTAACTCTCTACATGTTGTGGAATGAATGATTCATTAATTAATTATCTCTGCACATTACTACAGTGTGGAGAGATAAATATAATCTCTCTGTATTGTAGAATGAATGAGTCATTGATTGTTTGAAGCCATTTGTTCGGTCGTCCATTTGCCAAGTGGACTCGAAATTCGCAAATATTTTCCAAACAATAAAATAGTGACCACGATGGGAGGAAAGAAAAACCTTGAGATAAATTTATCTCTCTAGTCAAATTGACATCTCCCAAGGACCTGCGGCGTTCACATTTTAAAGCCACGCACTTTACATTACCTGACCTGCTTTCATTACCTGACCACATCAGACAAAAACAGACAGGATGGCATCAGTAGAACGCTGGATGGCTTCAACAGGACGTTCATTGGGGTAAATGCTAACCATCCTGGGAAGCTACCAAAAGCTGACGTTTTAAGTGTTAACCCTTCATCGGAGCAAACAAAGCAGGCATAAGGTGTGGTACGAGGAAGAAACAAAATGAAACCGTTTTTACCATTTGAAAAACGTTTCTGAACCATATACATGCCATCCCTTCACATTCCATCGAGAACCCCATCAATGGAAATGAGCCTACGACATATTGCGGCATGCTAACCACCCTGGGAAGCAAAGGGAAGCTCATGTTTTGGCACTCAAATGAAGAGATAACTCCCAATATGTCAGCTTCTTGCTTAGATGGTGAAAGAATAAGCACATGGTGAAACCTGCACCCTACCCGAGCAGGAAACCGGAACTAAAACGGTGAACCCGAACAGCAAACTCTAGCCACAACGCTAACCCTAACTCGAACAGCAAACTCTAGCCATAATGCTAACCCTAACTCGAACAGCAAACTTTAGCCACAACGCTAACCCTAACCCTAACAGCAAACTCTAGTCATAACACTAACCCTAACTCTAACAGCAAACTTTAGCTATAACGCTAACCCTAACTCTAACAGCAAACTCCAGCCATAACGCTAAAGCTAACCCTAACAGCAAACTCAAGCCATAACGCTAAACCTATCCTTAACAGCAAACTTTAGCCATAACGCTAACTCTAACTCCAACAGCAAACTTCAGCCATAACGCTAAACCTAACCCAAGCAGCAAACTCTAGCCATAACGCCAACCCTAACAGCAAACTCTAGCTATAACACTAACCCTAACTCTAACAGCAAACTCTACCGATAACGCTAACCCTAACTCCAACAGCAAACTCTAGCCATAACGCTAACCCTAACTCTAACAGCAAACTTTAGCCATAACGCTAACCCTAACCCTAACAGCAAACTCTAGCTATAACGCTAACCCTAACTCTAACAGCAAACTCTAGCTATAACGCTAACCCTAACAGCAAACTCTAGCTATAACACTAACCCTAACTCTAACAGCAAACTCTAGCTATAACACTAACCCTAGCTCTAACAGCAAACTCTAGCTATAATGCTAACCCTAACTCTAACAGCAAACTCTAGCTATAACACTAACCCTAACTCCAACAGCAAACTCTAGCCATAACGCTAACCCTAACTCTAGCAGAAAACTCTACCTATAATGCTAACCCTAACTCTAATAGCAAACTCTAGCTATAACGCTAACCCTAACTCGAACAGCAAACTTTAGCCATAACGCTAACCCTAACCCGAACAGCAAACTTTAGCCATAACGCTAACCCTAACTCTAACAGCAAACTCTAGCCGTAACGCTAACCCTAACTCAAACAGCAAACTTCAGCCATAACATTAACCCTAACTCTAACAGCAAACTCTAGCCATAACGCTAACGTTAACCCTAATTTCTTTGTTTGGTGTTCTAAACAGCATTAGCGACTGTTTAAAAAACTAATCATACGTGTTTGTGGTTTATTCCATTTTTATTTGTGGTGGAGGCCATTGCTCCCACCAAAACACCATGATAAGCTATTTATAAACGTTGACACTATGTTTGTTCAAGGAGGAAAACCCCCTTGGGGAGGTGGGATATTATTGGTATTAATTTTGTTTTGTAATAACATTAGGTGTTCATGTTGGAACAGATTGAATTTGGTCCGGTAATTACGATTATAATCGCTTTGGAAGTGGCCGCTGCCATTCGTCATGATCCACTCCCCCGTGTGTTACCCACTCCCCTGTGTGTGACCCACTCCCCCATGTGTGACCCACTCCCATGTGGGTGATCCACTCCCCCGTGTGTTACCCACTCCCCCGTGTGTGACCCACTCCCCCGTGTGTGACCCACTCCCCCGTGTGTGACACACTCCCCCATGTGTGACCCACTCCCCCATGTGTGACCCACTCCCCCGTGTGTTACCCACTCCCCCGTTTGTGACCCACTCCCCCGTGTGTAACCCACTCCCATGTGTGTGACCCACTCCCATGTGGGTGATCCTCTCCCGGTGCAGTGTACATGATGTGGGAGTGATGGGGGCCGGGAGGAAGAGGATTTGAGCTCTTGAAGTCACATTTTACATGAGATGTAATCACACATTTCAAACTGCTTTCAAACCATTTTTTTCAAAACCATTCAAAAAACATTTTCAAACCATTTTTATTTGTAGGAGAGGCCGTTGCTCCCACGAAAACGCCATGATAAGCTATTTATAAACGTTGACTTGACGTTTGTTAAATATCCCACCTCCACCTTGGGGAGGTGGGATATTTATTGGTATTAATATTGTTTTGTAATAACATAAATATTTTGCTGTTATCAGAATGCGCTACAACCTTCATTGTGCAACCCTTAGTCGTCCTGTTAAGTTTTGTTGAGATTGGATAAGTAACGATGAAATGTATTGTGGTCAAAAATTCCTCAGACAGACAGACAGATGCCAAATTGCGTATTTTATTATGATGATGATAATGATGATAGTCGAGGTTTGTGGAAGGGCTGGAATTAGTAAACTGAATGGATTTCGACACAACATCACAAAATGAACAGTAGAGAGAGGGGAACTACCAACAACAGAGTTGAAGGCCAAGATAGAGGGAGGCCTGGACAAACAATGGGTGTGGGGAGGATTGAGGGGCACGAGGGGATGCATGGGGTGGATAAGATGGATACAGAAGGAAACTCCAAGGAGGGAAAACTGGAAATTTGGAAGGAGGAGTGATTTGGGTGGGGTTACCGAGGTTTGAAAAGATAATGGTTATGGATTGGGGATGATCTGAGATGGTGCTGAACACCTGAGATGGTGCCTTGAAGATGTGGAGGAGAGTGAAGAGGAACAAATGAGTGGAGGTGAGCAGTGATCCTGGATTTAGGTAGTTTCACCAGAAGGGGGTTGATGTATGATGTTGGAGCATATGAGCCCTGCAGGAACATGGGGAGCTGGGGGATGATGAAGCACGGAGTGGGAAGACGGTAAAAGACCAGAAAGGAAGCAGAAGGCAGAGATACAATGGACTTGTCTGCGATGGGGAATAAAATCCCATAGACTCAACTTCATCGTAGAAGATTCCAATAATCTTGAAGGCCTTGGTTTCCATGGCGTCTAGCCGAGCACGGTGTGAGGCAGGAGAGCCCGCCCAGAGGGGAGAGCAGCACTCCATCAAACTGCTAATGAGGGCCTAGTAGGTGGATAGGAGTTCCTGTGCCGATAGAGGACCCTGCATGATGCAGCATGTCGGCAGCTGCCTTTGGAGGCAAACTTTTAAATGCGGTTTGACCAAAAAAGGTCATGGCTGATTCACTGATTGTGAGACCCAGGAGTTTTAATGACTGAACTTCTTCAAATGGATTGTTAAGGAAGCTCAGAAAGCTCAAAATCTGCGCTCAATAAGGGGTCTATGGGGGGAGGGGGGACCATCAAAACACCCCAAAAATAGGTATTTGCTTTCCTCTCCAAAACTACACACACAATGTTGATGAAACTTGGCCACAAGCTGCATATCTGATGCCCAACAAAGGTATATTGAGCGCATTAAAATCTGCTATCATTGTGGGGATCTACGGAAGGGGAGGGGAGGTAAACATCTCGCCCCCCCCCCCCCAATAGGTATTTTCTCTCTTCTCCGAAACTACACACATGATTTCGATGAAACTTGGCCACAACCTTCACCACCCAAGATGTACCAAAGTTTGTTGACGGCTTTAAGAATATCAGGCTCTGAGGGGTTTGAGTGACTGTTGCTCCTGATTCAGGTTCAGGACCCGTGGTCCTATTCTTTTAAATCAAATCAAACTGAAAACTGTGTGTGTGTGTGTGTGTGTGTGTGTGTGTGTGTGTGTGTGTGTGTGTGTGTGTGTGTGTGTGTGTGTGCATGTGCGTTTGCGTGTGCATGTGTGCGTGTGTATGTGTGCGTATATGTGTGCATATATGTGTGCATGTGCGTGTGTGTGCGTGTGCATGTGTGTGTGTGTGTGTGCGTATATGTGTGCATGTGCGTGTATGTGTGCATGTATATGTGTGTGTGCGTGTGCGTGTATATGTGCGTGTGTGTGTGTGTGTGTGTGTGTGCGTGTGTGCGTGTGTATGTGTGCGTGTGCGTGTGCGTATGTGTGGTTATGTGTGCGCGTGTGTGTGTGTGTGTTTGTTTGTGTGTGTGTGTGTGTGCGTGTGTGTTTGTTTGTGTTTGTGTGTGTGTGTGTGTGCGTATGTGTGGTTATGTGTGCGCGTGTGTGTGTGTGTGTGTTTGTTTGTGTGTGTGTGTGTGTGTGTGTGTGTGTGTGTGTGTGTGTGTGTGTGTGTGTGTGTGTGTGCGTATGTGTGGTTATGTGTGCGCGTGTGTGTGTGTGTGTGTGTGTGTTTGTTTGTGTGTGTGTGTGTGTGTGTATGAACGCAAGCTAGAGCATAATACCACTCACAGAATAAATTGTTGGAATTCCTTCACGTATATATACATATACACACATGATCCTGGTGTACATCTGTGTTCATGAATAAAGGGATTATGAAATTGCATTTCTTGCTATTGGTATTGGTAGTGGACACACTGTATGGGAACTGGTACTGTAAGAAAGCATGTGAAGTATTGTTGTTGGAGCCTGTAAACGACAGATATTGCAGTGTTACTGTGTGTCTCGTGGCTTGGAATGATATTTGATGGTTATTGGCACTCTGACGAGGATCCTGGGATGGAGGGATGAAAGGGGCTGGAGTGGAGGCATGGAAGGCGCTGGAGTGGAGGGATGGAAGGTGCTGGAGTGGAGGGATGGATGGCGCTGAAGTGGAGGCATGGATGCCGCTGGAGTGGAGGGATGGGTGGCGCTGGAGTAGAGGGATGGAGGGCGCTGGAGTGGAGGGATGGAGGGCGCTGGAGTGGAGGGATGGAAGGTGCTGGAGTGGAGGGATGGATGGCGCTGAAGTGGAGGCATGGATGCCGCTGGAGTGGAGGGATGGGTGGCGCTGGAGTGGAGGGATGGAAGGCGCTGGAGTGGAGGGATGGAAGGTGCTGGAGTGGAGGGATGGAAGGCGCTGGAATGGAGGGATGGAAGGCGCTGGAGTGGAGGCATGGATGGTGCTGGAGTGGAGGGAGGGAAGGAGCTGCAGTGGAGGGATGGAAGGCGCTGGAGTAGAAGGATGGAAGGCGCTGGAGTGGAGGGATGGAAAGCGCTGGATTGTAGGGATGGAAGGCGCTGCAGTGGACGGATGGAAGGCGCTGGAGTGGAAGGATGGAAGGCGCTGGAGTGGAAGGATGGAAGGCGCAGGAGTGGAGGGATGGAAGGCGCTGGAGTGGAGGCATGGAAGGCGCTGGAGTGGAGGGATGGAAGGTGCTGCAGTGGAGGGATGGAAGGTGCTGGATTGGAGGGATGGAAGGTGCTGCAGTGGAGGGATGGAAGGTGCTGGATTGGAGGGATGGAAGGTGGTGCTGGAGTGGAAGGATGGAGGGCGCTGGAGTAGAGGGATGGAGGGCGCTGGAGTGGAGGGATGGAAGGTGCTGGAGTGGAGGGATGGAAGATGCTGGAGTGGAGGGATGGAAGGTGCTGGAGTGGAGGGATGGGAGGTGCTGCAGGGGAGGGATGGATGGCGTTGGAATGGAGGCATGGATGGTGCTGGAGTGGAGGCATGGATGGCGCTGGAGTGGAGGGATGGATGTCGCTGGAGTGGAGGGATGGAAGGTGCTGGAATGGAGGCATGGATGGAGCTGGAGTGGAGGGATGGAAGGTGCTGCAGTGGAGGGATGGAATGCGCTGGAGTGGAGGGATGGAAGGCGCTGGAGTGGAGGCATGGATGGAGCTGGAGTAGAGGGATGGAGGGCGCTGGAGTGGAGGGATGGAAGGCGCTGGAGTGGAGGCATGGATGGAGCTGGAGTGGAGGGATGGAAGGTGCTGCAGTGGAGGGATGGAAGGCGCTGGAGTGGAGGCATGGATGGAGCTGGAGTGGAGGGATGGAAGGTGCTGCAGTGGAGGGATGGAATGCGCTGGAGTGGAGGGATGGAAGGCACTGAAGTGGAAGGATGGAAGGTGCTGGAGTGGAGGGATGGAAGGCGTTGGAGTGGAAGGATGGAAGGCGCTGGAGTGGAGGGATGGAAGGTGCTGGAGTGGAAGGATGGAAAGCGCTGGAGTGGAAGGATGGAAGGCGCTGGAGTGGAGGGATGGATGTCGCTGGAGTGGAGGGATGGAAGGTGCTGGAGTGGAAGGATGGAAGGCACTGGAGTGGAGGGATGGAAGGCGCTGGAGTGGAAGGATGGAAGGCGCTGGAGTCGAGGGATGGAAGGCGCTGGAGTCGAGGGATGGAAGGCACTGGAGTGGAGGGATGGAAGGCGCTGGAGTGGAGGGATGGAAAGCACTGGAGTGGAAGAATGGAAGGCGCTAGAGTGGAAGGATGGAAGGCGCTGGAGTGGACGGATGGAAGGCTATGGGGTGGAGGCATGGAAGGCGCTGGAGTGGAAGGATGGAAGGCGGTGGAGTGGAAGGATGGAAGGCGCTGCAGTGGAGGGATGGAAGGCGGTGGAGTGGAGGGATGGAAGGCGCTGGATTGGAGGGATGGAAGGCGCTGGAGTGGAAGGATGGAAGGTGCTGGGGTGGAGGCATGGATGGCGCTGGAGTGGAGGGATGGATGTCGCTGGAGTGGAGGGATGGAAGGCGCTGGAGTGGAGGGATGGAAGGTGCTGGAGTGGAGGTTTGGATGGCGCTGGAGTGGAGGCATGGATGGTGCTGGAGTGGAGGCATGGATGGTGCTGGAGTGGAGGCATGGATGGTGCTGTAGTGGAGGGATGGAAGGTGCTGTAGTGGAGGGATGGAATGGTGTTGGAGTTGAGAGAAGGTGGGAGTAGGAAGTGTATTACCCTCACCTGAGGAGAGGTTATTGCATTTGAGTCCGTTTTTCTGTTTGTTTGTTTGTCCACACAGAATAAATGTGATTTTCTCTGCAACCGTTGGTCCGATTGACAGGAAATTTCCACCTTGGGTGCAACTCCACCTGTCTGATTTTTTAATGGTAATTATGACGTCATAGGCCACGTGGTTCGGTCTCCATCTTGAGAAAATCGAAAAACTTTGCACCTCTATATCTCGGAAAGTGCTGAATAGAAAATATTGAGACATGGCTCATTGTAAAGAACTCTCCATGGGGAATAAAATATGATAATGGTGATGTCATAGGTCCCTCCTTTATGACGTCATACTTCGACAAGTACAAAACTTCATCTGATCAAGATGAAATTTATTGAGCATAATCTAGGAATAAATGAGTTTTGGTCACGTGGTTCGGCCGCCATATTTGTCTGAACACAAAAGCCTTAAAAACCACTGAAAATACATCTTGGCGAGTGTTTGTCATCTCAGATTGCTCTTTCTTGTTATATTTGCAACTTGAACATTTACCTCCATCTTGGATTAAATAATTATACTTAAATGATACTTAAAAAATTATATCTGTAACAGGCGGCAGAACTAAATATCCATGTAATGTATCCTGTCATGCGACCAATGTTTCAGTTGTATGTGTGTGTCCTGTGTTGTGAAACGTTGCATACTTTTGAGCTTGTGCTGCTTCTTGCTCCATATGTGATGGATTTTTTTCTTATATCATTTATATCAATAAAAATGATGCAGAGTCATGATATTCACTGAGCTGCTATCCCGGACCTTGACCCTGACCCTGACCCTAACCATAACAGCTCAATAGTAATGCAATCGTTTAAGTTTCGCTGGGATTTACATTGGATTTATTGGGTTCAGATACAGTTTATAATGCTCGTTTTAGTATCATCTATAGGGTGAACGCCCAATGTGGATCCGATCACGTAAGTCCGTACATTTTGCATTTCCTACCCTGTAATTGGAGTGGGGATGAGGGGAGGATAGTTTTGGACTTGTTGTCTCTTGTTGTGAACAATAATAATGTTTATTAAACTGCAACCATCAGAACAACTGTAATTTGATTTACAGTATCAAAAGTGGAGCCTGAAGCTTCACATAACTACCTCATTATAGTGGATCATGGTATTCCGCATGAGAAGGTTCTCCCATCAAGATATTCACAATAGTCTAAGATATGCCAGGTTTTATGTTTTCAATATACTGTATACGTTATTTAAAATATATATTTGATTCATAAATATTTTTAAAAAGCAGTTAATTTTTTTTTTTTTTTTTTTTTTTTGTATACTGAATCGAGGCTCGTGAAAGAGCTAACATTTACTTCACAAACAAATCAACCAGACAAACAAAATATATAAAAAGAGGGAGCGGAAAACAAGATGGGGAGAGAAGGGGAAGCACACAAACACAACATTTGAGAGCAGGGAGATGTGTGGAAGGGAGAGGGCTTGGGGGGAGGAGGCGTGGGAAGGGGGGGGGGGGGGGAGGGAGAAGTATAAAACACAAGGACACCAAGGACTTCCAGGACAGAAGTTGGTATTTCAAAAAAGTGGAATTGGGGTGAAATTAGCGGGGGTAGAAAAGATCAAGGTTTTGGATGGGGGAAGATAAGAGATGGTGGTGAACAGCTGTTTTAAAGACCTGGAGGGTGGAGTGGGATTGAAGAGAGTGAGGGAGTTTGTTCCAGAGGTGGGAGAAAAGAGGAATGAAGGAGTGAAGGTGAGCAGAGAGTCTTGATTTTGGCAGTTTGACCATAAGAGGGTTGCAGGCAGATCTTGTGCGACCTGTAGGAATATTTGTGGGACAGAGCCCAGAGAGAGCTGGGGGGGGGGCAAGGCCAGAGAGGAGTCAGTAGAAGACGGAAAGACCACCAACCTGCCTGCGGTGAGTGAGTGAGAGGCCCTTGGAGTTAGCTTCATCGCGGGAGATTCCAATGATTCTGAATGCTTTGGTTTCAACAGCGTGAAGACGAGCTAGGTGTGAGGCAGGAGCACCAGCCCAGAGGGGAGAGCAGTACTCCATTGAGCTGCGGATGAAAGCCTTGTATGTGGTGAGGAGCTCAGGTGTGCCAAGGAAGGACTTCGCACGACGGAGGATGCCCAGTCGGCGACTGGCTTTGGAGGCCAGATTTGAAATGTGGTTTTCCCAGGAAAGATCATGGCAGATCGTGAGACCCAAAAGCTTGAGTGACAGAACTTCTTGGAGAGGAAGTTAATTCTGTTAATTATGTCTTGGAGAGGAATTATGTTCAGTTAATTATGCATAACTAGAATAGAACGGCACTCGGTAGAGCTCGTACCCTGCCAGGTTGAAGAGTTTACGTTTTGTATCCCACTGATAGGCCGGATCTGGATTTGGACCTGAACCAAAATCTAATTGGCTTGTTCTTTTCACCTAACAAACTTATCCCCCAAGTTTGGTCAGAATGCATCCACAACTTTTTGAAGTATACCTATATTTTTCTTGTTTTTTTGTCTGTATTAATTTTTTTTTTCTTTCCACATTTACTGTTTTTTCATGCCCATACCGCCGATTCTGTTTTTGTTTTTTGGTGTTTGTTTATTTACTTATTTTGTTTATTTTTTATTTTTTGAAATTGTTCCGCATTTATTGTTTTTTCATGCATATACTGCCTATATTGTTTTTGTTTTTTTGTTGTTTATTTATTTATTTATTTAATTATTTTGTTTATTTTATATTTCTTGTTTTTTGGTGTTTATTGATTTGTTTTATTTTTTGTTTTTTGAAATCTTTCCGCATTTATTGTTTTTTCATGCCTATACTGCCTATATTGTTTTTTTGTTGTTTATTCATTTATTTATTTTGTTTATTTTATATTTCTTGTTTTGGGTGTTTATCCATTTGTTTTGTTTATTTCTTGTTTTTTTAAATCTTTCCACATTTAATGTTTTTTCGTGCCTGCACGCCTATATTGTTTTTAATTAATTAATTAATTCAGTTTTTTTTTTTATCTTTCCACATTTTTTTTCATGCCTATTCTGCCTATATTGTTTTTTTGTTGTTGTTTATTTATTTATTTATTTTGTTTATTTTCTATTTCTTGTTTTTTGGTGTTTATCTATTTGTTTTTTTTTGTTTGTTTGTTTTTAATCTTTCCACATTTATTGTTTTTTCATGCCTGTACCACCTATATTGTTCTTGTTTTTTGTTTATTTTTATTTTGAGCTATTTCAAGAGTTGTTTTTTTTGAACGTTTTTTTTAATCATCGAATTTTTTTTAACAACATAAATCTTAGACTGTTGTGAATATCTCATTCCAACAACATTTTGAACAGCTACGTAGTTGTCTTGATATTATTTTTACAGCTATGCTTATATAAAGGTTAAATTAATTATAATACAGTATAGTGCTGTATAAACACGTGAAATCACATTACATTTCTATAGAGTATGTACTATCAGCTCTTACGAAGTAGTTTCTCATTTGTTCAGTGGTAATGCTTGTTTTGCACTTTTAAAGGATTAGGAAGAAGTTGTGGGTATAAAACTGGGGCTCTGCGTCATCGTCATTGAGCTGAGAGGCCTCGACCAAGGGAGCTTGGAACCGTTGCCGAGGAAGGGAGGGCTCGCTGTGCGGATTTCTGCTTCCATCCCTCCACTCTCTCTTTCTCTCTCTCTCTCTCTCTCTCTCTCTCTCTCTCCCCGTGAAGCTCCGAGGTAAGGGCAGGTACTCCAAAATGGGCCACAATGGACTCATTGTTGTTTGGTTGCCAAGCCTTGGCAGTTCTATGCGTATTTACCATTGGTGGATTTGATGCATTTCTAGTGTAAGAACGTTAGTTTGCTTTTTCAAGAACCACACCCACTAAGTACGGTGTATTACCCGCATGTGGCATGAAATGCTGCGCTGATGTTTAACAGGGCATTTGTAACTGTCGCAATGCAGGTGATCGTTGTCTGCGGTGAGAGTGAGCCGTCGGGCGTGTCTCGGAGTGATTGCTATAGTTCGTTGGCGGAATGGTTCGGACTTGGCTCGGAATCCTTCTCCTTGTGCTTCTTGGAGCACATTCTGAAAGGGACCATCAAACCGACTGTTCCATCTACTTGCGGCCATTAAAGTGTCGCTGTGCCAGTATCGGAGCTGAATTGCCAAGTCTGGCGAAAGATTTACAGCTTCATGGAAATTCACTTATTGCGAAGAGATTCAAAGCTTATGGCTTCATAGTAATATCAGTTTCCTTAAAAGGAACCAACCTATAATTGTTTGTTCGTGCTCTATCCTTTTAAAACCCTGAGCATCAAGCAAGGAAACAGCTCACACAATTTTAAGGTCTATGCTGTGCCACTCACCTCCCAGACTCCTATGCCACTCACCTCCCAGACTCCTATGCCACTCACCTCCCAGACTCCTATGCCACTCACCTCCCAGACTCCTATGCCACTCACCTCCCAGACTCCTATGCCACTCACCTCCCAGACTCCTATGCCACTCACCTCCCAGACTCCTATGCCACTCACCTCCCAGACTCCTATGCCACTCACCTCCCAGACTCCTATGCCACTCACCTCCCAGACTCCTATGCCACTCACCTCCCAGACTCCTATGCCACTCACCTCCCAGACTCCTATGCCACTCACCTCCCAGACTCCTGTGCCACTCACCTCCTCCTATGCCACTCACCTCCCAGACTCCTGTGCCACTCACGTCCCAGACTCCTATGCCACTCACCTCCCAGACTCCTATGCCACTCACCTCCCAGACTCCTATGCCACTCACCTCCCAGACTCCTGTGCCACTCACCTCCTCCTATGCCACTCACCTCCCAGACTCCTGTGCCACTCACCTCCCAGACTCCTATGCCACTCACCTCCCAGACTCCTATGCCACTCACCTCCCAGACTCCTATGCCACTCACCTCCCAGACTCCTGTGCCACTCAACTCCTCCTATGCCACTCACCTCCCAGACTCCTGTGCCACTCACGTCCCAGACTCCTATGCCACTCACCTCCCAGACTCCTATGCCACTCACCTCCCAGACTCCTATGCCACTCACCTCCCAGACTCCTGTGCCACTCACCTCCTCCTATGCCACTCACCTCCCAGACTCCTGTGCCACTCACCTCCCAGACTCCTATGCCACTCACCTCCCAGACTCCTGTGCCACTCACCTCCCAGACTCCTATGCCACGCACCTCCCAGACTCCTATGCCACTCACCTCCCAGACTCCTGTGCCACTGACCTACCAGACTCTTATGCCATGCACCTCCCAGACTCCTGTGCCACTCACCTCCCAGACTCCTGTGCCACTGACCTACCAGACTCTTATGCCATGCACCTCCCAGACTCCTGTGCCACTCACCTCCCAGACTCCTGTGCCACTCACGTCCCAGACTCCTGTGCCACTCACCTCCCAGACTCCTATGCCACTCACCTCCCAGTCTCCTGTGCCACTCATCACCCAGACTCCTGTGCCACTCACCTCCTCCTGTGCCACTCACCTCCCAGACTCCTATGCCACTCACCTCCCAGACTCCTGTGCCACTCACCTCCCAGACTCCTGTGCCACTCACCTCCTCCTATGCCACTCACCTCCCAGACTCCTGTGCCACTCACCTCCCAGACTCCTATGCCACTCACCTCCCAGACTCCTGTGCCACTCACCTCCCAGACTCCTATGCCACTCACCTCCCAGACTCCTATGCCACTCACCTCCCAGACTCCTGTGCCACTCACCTCCCAGACTCCTATGCCATGCACCTCCCAGACTCCTGTGCCACTCACCTCCCAGACTCCTGTGCCACTCACGTCCCAGACTCCTGTGCCACTCACCTCCCAGACTCCTATGCCACTCACCTCCCAGTCTCCTGTGCCACTCATCACCCAGACTCCTGTGCCACTCACCTCACAGACTCGGAACGAACGCTCCAACCTTTACGCCACTGAGTGGGAACCGCAGGGTGTCGGTTATTTGACGTCAGCATATAAAGCAACGAATTGGTCAAAATGGGAGCCATTCTTGATGGATAAAATAAATCTCTGAAAGGAGAAAAGGAAAGAATCACATTTGTTGAAGGAGCGAGGTGGGTGCGGAATATCGAGGGACTTCCTATCAAACCGCTCATCCGAAACACCCAAACATTGTTCTCCTCTGATAATTTTCATTGTTATTAAACATATGAAATCTTTCTTATTCGTTTTGTATTCTTATTTAGGAAAGACAGTTCAGCATTTGAACTCGTATAACCTTCTTAGTCTAGTCGGGCAGCTTAGCAGCATATTTATCGAAAATGGGGAACGGCTTGACAAAAGCGCCATTTTTATTTCGGTGGTCCATTAGACCATATACAATAGATTTAGGACGGGAGGCAAGAAATAGAAATACACAGTGTTCTTCACCTATTTATTGGACAAAAACCAATTATGTATATATTTTCAACAAGGAGGCTAACTTTTTATTTCATTACGTGCAGTGTTATTTGTAAAACGTATGCATAATAAATATGCATAAATAATAAATAAATATGCATAAATATGCATAAATAATAAATAAATATGCATAAATATGCATAAATAAAATAATAAATAAATTAATATGCATAAAAAACATAATGCCTGCATAATAAATCTTACGCTTCCATGTAATAATAATTAGTAATATAATACCGAGTGTTTATACAAATGCGTTATACTTGTGACTCGCGCACCTCTCGTATATCTAACACGTACGCAACTACAAGGATGTAATGACAATATAGCTTCAGAACAGACAACATGTTGTTCAAGGTAATTTGTCCAGCAATTTATGTATTTACGATTTTAGTCTAACTCCAATAGCTGATGATTTATTTGCATAAATGTATTGCTCGATATTATGCTGTGCGAGTCGTATTTGCGCAAAAGTCAAACGCTCTATATGTCTTGCCTCCGGTCCTACAAACGCTCTATATGTCTTGCCTCCGGTCCTACAAACGCTCTATATGTCTTGCCTCCGGTCCTACAAACGCTCTATATGTCTTGCCTCCGGTCCTACAAACGCTCTATATGTCTTGCCTCCGGTCCTACAAACGCTCTATATGTCTTGCCTCCGGTCCTACAAACGCTCTATATGTCTTGCCTCCAGTCCTAATTCTATTGCATGTGGTCCAATGAACCACTAAAATAAAAATGGTACTTTTGTAAAGTCGTTCCCCCAAAAATTCCTCAGCTGCCAAACGAGTCACCTCCATTCCTCAAACGCTGCAGCGATTGCTTTCGCCATTTGATGGATCAGGATTTTTGCGGATTCTTGTTAAATGGATTCTTTAAACACCCGGAATGTCTCTTCGGACAATCCACACACATCTTGCTTGACGAGCCTCTTGATACAGTATCCATTTTATCCACGAGTGTTTCTACCCAGCTGTGTTGTATTAGGTATTAGGTGAGTCCAAACTCTAAAACTTCTCCTTCCCTAATATTCCATGGAAACTTTGTTTTCGGTCCATGGAAAAGTCATCTTTTCGGTCTTCTCTTTGCAGCCCCCGCCACCACCCTCACGGTCTGCCCCTTCGAGCTCCTCACGAGAATCATCGCCAAGACCAATTCCTTCCGTCCATCCAGCTGCATTCTCCAGCCGTTCCAAGTTAATCCTCCATTTTGTTCCTTCCACGCCCAGTCTCTGCTGACCCCACCTCATGGATTTCATGAACCTCATCAAAGACATGGCGGTGAGAGCAGCTTTCTATGTCTTGCGAAGTGTTCGTGGCTACAACTGGTGATATCGATATCGTTGGGTCGATTGAGTTAATTGTCCTGTCGATCGGTTAACTCGAGATGTTTTCGCTTATGGTGAGTGTACGAGCTTCGCCCAAACTCTTGGAAGTGTGTGCACACATTTCTTTACCAGTTACAGGTTATACTCTCATTCCTAAATGACTGTTCTGCATTGTGCTTATTCCACTTTTTATCTGTGGTTATTCCAATGTTTAAATACAGGACCAAAGATTGCTCCACATGCGCATACATGTACGTGTTGGGGTGCAGTGTCCACGTTTGCTATAACTCAACACTCGTCCAGAATCTTTACATCGTTCACTGTCTTTGTCCGTTTGTCTGTCCGTTTGTGAACAAGATATGTCAAAAAGGTGTGGACGGATTTGGACGAAACTTGGTGGACCAGTTAGGTGTCTGACAAGGGCAAAGAGATTCGATTTTGGTGAAGATGTGAATATGGATTCGGATATGAGAATTATTTAATTTTTAAGTGATTCTTCACCATTGGGAGATCGGGACAAAAACTATACATCGCAGGATATCTCAAAACGTTGTGGACGGATTTGGTAGAAACGTCGTGGACAGATTGTGTGTGTGACAAGGAAGAATCGATTCAATTTTGGTGACAATCCGGATCAGCATCCTGAACCAGCTAAAATAATTTTTTCAGTGATTCTTCACCATTGAGTGATATGGCCAATCAGGAGGAGGTATGTATGCTCCCTACTGAGTGCCGTTCTAGTTGGGTTATGATTTGTTGTCCAAGAGGTGTTTCGTTGTGATTCTCTCTATTACCTGTTATGATTCCATCTAATAGTCTGTCTTTGCCTAAATAGTACAACAAAAGAGCAAAAAACAACAAAAAAAAAAATATATATATATACTAGCAGAAAGAAGTACCACCAGACATTGCCGGGCGGAGGAGGGGAGTGGAAGGGGATGGGAGGGGAACGGGGGGGGAGGGGAGGAGAGGGGGGGAGGGGAGAAGAGGGGGGAGGGGAGGAGAGGGGGGAGGGGAGAAGAGGGGGGAGGGGAGGAGAGGGGGGAGGGGAGGAGAGGGGGGAGGGAGAAGAGGGGGGAGGGGAGAAGAGGGGGGAGGGGGGAGGGAGGGGAGGGGGAGGGGGGAGGAGAGGAGAGGTAGGGGAAGGGGAGGAGAGGGGGGAGGGGGAGGGGGAGGGATGGGAGGGGGAGAGGGGTGGGAGGATGGGGGGGAAGGGGGCAGGGGGGAGGGGGATGGGGAAGGGGTAGGGCAGAAAGGAAGGGGTAGGGGGGGAAAGGGAGGGGCATGGGGGAAAGGGAGGAGGAGGGGAGTGGGAGGGGGGGAGGGGATGGGAAGGGGTAGGGTGGAAAGGAAGGGGTAGGGGGGAAATGGAGGGGCATGGGGAAAATGGAGGGGGAGGGGAGGGGGATGGGAAGGGGGAGGGCGGAAAGGAAGGGGTAGGGGGGGAAAGGGAGGGGCATGGGGGAAAGGGAGGGGGAGGGGGAGGGGAGGGGGGAGAGGGAGGGGAGGGGGAGGGCAGGGGAGGGGGGAAGGGGAGAGGGTAGGGTGGAAGGGGAAGGGAAGGGGAGGGGGGAGGGGGGAAAGGGCGGGGGAGCGGGAGGGAGGGGGAGGAGGGAAGGGGAGGGGAGGGATATAGATGGTTACTGGCAATTGATCACATCCACAAATGATGTAATCCACACAATTTATGTACTTTACATAACGTTAATAGGAATACATGGCCGTGTAGATGGGAAATACAGTTTGTTTGAAATAAATCACAAATATCAGATGAAAGTGAAAAAAAACCTATCTGGTGTGAATGGCAATGTTCCTCGCTGAAATGTGAAAAAACTGAATTACGTGCGAACGCATAACTGTGAGATTGTGGCGGCAAGGTTGGGACATCACGTGATCGCTCTGAGCGAATCAGCGCGCTGCTCTGCCACCAGCTGAGATTCCGTGTATAATGTTCCTCGCTGAAATGCGCTGAGGTAAATATGAATAAAAAATTCGATATATTTTCACTTTTACGTTTTGGCTAACTCGCTCGCGAACCTGACGAAGATCCTGAGCAAGGATCGCTACATTATGCTAACGCTACGTTAGCTACGCTACGTTACGCTACGTACGCTACATTATGGCTAAAAATATGGATCTAAAGATGAAAGAAAAAAAAACCTATGCGGTGTGAATGGAAATGTTCCTCGCTGAAATGTGAAAAAACTGAATTACGTGCGAACGCATAACTGTGAGATTATGGCGGCAAAGTTGGAACATCACGTGATCGCTCTGAGCGAATCAGCGCGCTGCTCTGCCACCGGTCAGATTCCGACTTCCGTGCATAATATTCCTCGCTGAGATGCGCTGAGGTAAAAATATGGTAAAAAAATATTATGAAATAATTTTTTTTAGGTCGGCCATGTTCTTCCCGGGCTCAATGGCCATGTCTGTGCCAAATATCAAGTACGTGAGCCTCTCCGTTTAGGAGTCTATCGGTAACATTACACACACACACACACACACACACACACACAAACTGTGTTTTATATATACTAGGGCGTGCCCGTACGTGGGTGCAAAAAAACATGCGTGCAAACAACAACAACAAAAAAAAACTTTGAAACCACGTGGCAGTAACGACCACAGAACCCCCCCCCCCCCTCTATTTACATGAAATGGTTTGGTCCATTCGCAAAGCCAAAGCGAACGGCTTGCGAGTACGGTAGAACCCCCCCCCCCCCCCTCTATTTACATGAAATGGTTTGGTCCATTCGCAAAGCCAAAGCGAACGGCGAACGGCTAAATCGCCATAGCTCGGTAACTACTTCTCCGATTAATATGAAACCTTGAAAAGGCACATCCTCAGGTCCCCAGCAATATACCTGGCAAGTTTCAAGTATATCGGACCGGTAGTTGTCGAGAAACAGCGGTCACAGACAAACACACACACACACACACACACACAGACACACAGAGATTACTGGAATTATAGATAGACTAGGGCATGCCCGTACTATATATATATCTAAAATTATATCCCCCCCCCCTCTATTTACATGAAATGGTTTGGTCCATTCGCAAAGCCAAAGCGAACGGCTTGCGAGTACGGTGACAATCCCCCCCCCTCTATTTACATGAAATGGTTTGGTCCATTCGCAAAGCCAAAGCGAACGGCTTGCGAGTACGGTGACAATCCCCCCCCCCCCCCTCTATTTACATGAAATGGTTTGGTCCAAAGCGAACAGCTTGCGGAGTTTGGTAAATAAATCGCCATAGCTCGGTAACTACTTCTCCGATTAATATGAAACCTTGAAAAGGCACATCCTCGGGTCCCCAGCAATATACCTGGCAAGTTTCAAGTATATCGGACCCGTGGTTGTCGAGAAACAGCGGTCACAGACAAACACACATACACACATACACACACACATACACACAGAGATTACTGGAATTATAGATAGATAATATAGATATATATATATTGTTGCGGATCTCCGACGTCGGCTCTCCCCTTATCAAGGGGGGGTTAATCCCCTTGTCCTTTTATCTGGCCGACGCGAGTCCTGGAAGTTATAACGTCCTTCCCGGCACGGTGTTAGGTAGGGTTTGTTAGGCCTAGGGATTCGCTACTACCTAAGTACTAACGCCGAACGGAAACGAGGGAATAACTCCCGCTCGAATCACGGACATGGATGGAAAATGCCGAGCGGATAGCAATCCGCGATCCGAGCTGTTAACAATGTGACTAAACCCGATTGTAGCGGTTCCGAATCGTGCCACGCTTACCCAATTAGAGAAAAGACTGATGCGATCGGATAAGAGGAAACCAGGAAAATAGGAAGAACAGAGCAAATTATCAACAAATGTACAAAGAAGAAGAGGAAACGAAAGGATGTACAAGAAAGAAAGAGGAAGGAAAAGCACAGAGGGCAGTCTTAATTACAGTCTTATCTTATTCCCTGGACAAACGGGCCCGTCTCACATACAAACACTCACACGGGGATTGCAGATGGTAGGTTGATGGTCACCAGCGCGTCCAGGCTCCAGTCCGGCTCCGGTCCAGGCAATGGAAAACCCGGCAGGCAGCTCTTCGTATAGCGTAACGCGAGCAGACACTTATAATGACGGGGGGAAGGCTGGTATACTGTGTACGTACTTTGTGCACTACTCGCGCCAAACGCCCCCTCTCCAATGTCCTGCTTTGGAATCCCAATGCCAGCGAGCCCTCCGTAATCACGACAGTCCTCAGCGCTTTCCACAACGATCAGTCCTGGACGGTCCTCTGTGAGAGTCCTTTCACAAGCGCATATATTCTCGAGGCCTTTCACAAGCGCATATATTCTTGAGTCCTGTTAGCGCAAGCTTCCTCGGTAAGTCCTGTGGTAATCAGCGCCAGCGAGTAAGTCCTGTGGTAATCAGTGCCAGCGAGTAAGTCCTTTCAATGCCACTCTTTCACTCGAGTCCTGTTAGCGCAAGCTTCCTCGGTAAGTCCTCTCTAACGAGCGCTGCTGCATAAGTCCTGTAAAAGGGCTTTGTGCGCTGGCTTTTATAAGTGAAGCCAGCAAACGCTCCGCGAGCCCCAACCACGCCCTGTCAGGCGATGTCACTCCAGCCCTGGTTGGCTGGTTATCGCTTACTGGCCCCGCCCTGACGGCTGGGTGACGTGGCCACACCTCCTCCTTGGTGCTCCGCCCCCTTTTTCCGGGCTTCACCTCGTGGCTTATGGTGGCATTGAGCGAGCTCACGGGCAGCGAAGGCTGCTG
The DNA here is from genome assembly GCF_964187855.1 of Myxine glutinosa. NCBI lineage: Eukaryota > Metazoa > Chordata > Myxini > Myxiniformes > Myxinidae > Myxine > Myxine glutinosa. The sequence continues at coordinate 144,214,334 of NC_136268.1, read as the reverse complement.
CTGCTGGCCAAGGAGTGTACCAAATTGGGAGGGGCCATGGGGCACAGACTGGGGAGCGCGCTTAATGGCGTCGCTTGGAGGGAGGCTGCAAAATGAACGAAAGGGCCTACTCTTATTTGATCGACGCAACGCAGATTCAACTATTGGAAAATGGCCTTATCTAACACGTACTAAGAAATAACTGATGTCCTATGGTGACCTACGTGTTGCTTGTGGCCTATCTATGGGGTGCTACCTTTAACCTTTAATGATGTGATATTTACAACAAGTGTGGGTTCTCAAAACCGCAACAATATATATATATATATATATATATGTATATACATTGTCGTTGAACTTGAGGAAGATTGAGAAGAAGGCTTATTTGGCCAATAGCTTGTCGAAAATAAAGATCGTCTTGAAGCTATGTCCGTAACTTATTTAAGTTTTTCCGATTATAATTCTTTGTTTAATGTAAAGGAGGCAGCCTGCTCGGATTGTGGAGTTTCCGCTATTTGTCACAGTTTTACAGTTATATATATATATATATGTATATATATATATATTGTTATATATATTGTTATATATATTGTTATATGTATTGTTATATTTGTGGGGGTAGGGGGATGAAATACCTTAGTCGAGATAGAATAGTATAGATTAAAATGCTCCGTATGCCTCGAAGAACCCATCTCGATGTATATAAGTAGGCTGTCTGTCCGGGTTATAGCATTTGCATGTCGCCATAAGGAGGGTGGTTTTGTGCTAATTAATCATAGGGACTGTAAGATTAAATTCCCCTGTACGTGATTGCCTCCCCGTGGTTTTTCCCTAATTTTCTTATTACATTTGGTCGGCCAGGTAATCAAATGCTCAGTAAAACAACGATCGCACTGTAAATGGACTCATTCGCTCACAACTCCACCAGGGCTAACCAACACCCACCACATTTGCCGATCGGCACGTAAATCCCGCCTCACGGCCTTTGACGTCATCCGAACATTCCCGAACGGAGACGAGACTCCGCCCCCCGACGACTCGTAATGAGTAGGCCGTGTTCCTGCCTTTGTGATTGGTGGAGGCGCGATGGGATGTTTTAGTAGAGCTCGGTGATTGTGGAGAGTGTAACGATAGCATGGAAGATTCGAGAGTGAAGGGAAAAGTGACGCGGTCGCGCAATCTTGCTCTCTCTCCTGGTCCTGGCTTTGATAGTGGGCAGTCGCATTTCCTCCTCATTCCGACTTGTTCATCGGCGTATGGTCTTTGGTTCGTGTGTGCTCTTGGGAAAGGGCTGGTGAGAAACAGCAGTTCGGGACAGTCGGAACTATAAGGCACAGCATCGACATCGGCGGTGGACTGGGTCCGCATTGTGTTTCCTCTGGATGTCGAGGAGCGCGACTCCAAGCCATTTTGTGTGTTTCCAGTTCGGGGGTTTGTAGGTGACGAGCGACCAGCAAGCCTTACCATTTGGGGATGCAAAGCTGAGTGCCGACCGATTTACCAAAGCATTCATTATTTTCTTTTCCTTTCGTTTTCCCCTTATTTGTATACGAGTCTGAGGGGAGACGTCTCAATTAGGAATTCTAGTTTTTATCTCACCTTTCGTTGTTATTTGCATTTATTTTCATTAAATAATTATTTGTTGAATCTTACTTTTCTTGTATTGTGGATTTTGCTGTCCGTCTTTGTGTTTGTGGGTTTGGATTAACCACTGTGTGTGTTACCGGTCAGGTAAGACTTCGAACCTTCCCATGCGTGTCACTACCGCCAAGTTGGGTATACGCCTCGGGGTAAAGCTCATTTCAGCCATTCATCCTCTTGGGGTCTTAACCCCAGGGACAAGACAATATATACAGTCACGTGAAAAAGTAAGTACACCCCATGTAAAGTTTTGACTTTTTCAACATATTTCAACATACAGCTATTTGATCTTCATTTCAACAATATTGATAGATAAAGGTGATATAATATCACAAATATCATGAAACATTTACATTTTGTAGTCCATTGTATAATTTAAATAAACATAAATGCAAATTTCGCATGTGGAAAAAGTAAGTACACCCTTGGCTCTAATAGGTGGTATTGCCCCCTTTGGCAGAAACAACCTCAAGTAGGCGTTTCTTATAACTGTCTACCAGTCTCTGACATCGACTGGGAGAAATTTTTGCCCACTCCTCCATGCAGAATTCTTTCAGCTGTGCAATGTTTGAGGGGTTTCTTGCATGCACAGCTCTTTTCAAATCCCCCCACAACATCTCGATGGGATTTAGATCCGGGCTTTGACTTGGCCATTCCAGAACCCTCCATTTCTTTCTTTTCAGCCATTCCTTGGTGGATTTACTGGTATGTTTAGGGTCATTGTCATATTGCAAGGTCCTGCTTCGGGTGAGCTTCAACTTTCCGACAGATGGGCTCACATTATCCTCAAGCACCCTCTGGTACAATGAAGAATTCATAGTGGATTCTATGATGGTGCGCTGCCCAGGCCCTGATGCAGCAAAACTGCCCCAAACCATAATATTTCCACCACCATGCTTTACAGTTGGTATCAGGTTCTTGTGGTCAAATGCTGTCTTTGGTTTTGACCAAACATGTCTTCTGGTACTGTGGCCAAATAGCTCTACCTTTGACTCATCTGTCCAGAGCGCATTGTTCCAGAAGTGCTGGTCTTTGCCAAGGTGTTCATTGGCAAACTTTAGTCTTGCCCTGATGTTCTTTCTGGACAGCAAAGGTATCCTCCTGGCACACCTCCCATGTAGATCAAATTTGTGCAGCCTCTTTCTAATGGTAGACTCGTGCACTTTGACATCAACAGTGGCAAGAGCTACCTGTAGGTCCCGTGATGACATTCTGGGGGTTCTTAGAGACTTCTTTCAGCATCTTGCGGTCTGCTCTCGGGCTGAATTTGCTGCGGCGGCCTGGCCTGAACAAGTTGGCAGTTGTTTGGAATCTTCTCCACTTGTAGATGTTCTCCCGGACAGTCGAATGATTGATTTCAAATTGTTTGGAGATCTTTTTAAATCCCTTCCCAGACTCGTAGGCATCTATAACCTTCTTTCTGAAGGCCTCAGGGAGCTCTTTTGATCAAGGCATGGTGACGCCGCACACTTCAACAACAAAGAGCAAACCAAACTAAATGTCTGAGGTTTAAATAAGGCAGGTTCCTCCAAGATCCTCTCACGGTGTTCTAATCATTTGCACCTGAGCTGGTGCACCTGATTCTAATTTTAGGTATTTGAAGTAGTGATAAATGTGGGGGTGTACTTACTTTTTCCACATGCGACATTTGCATTTATGTTTATTTAAATTATACAATGGACTACAAAATGTAAATGTTTCATGATATTTGTTATATTTTATCACCTTTATGTATCAATATTGTTGAAATGAAGATCAAATAGCTATATGTTGAAATATGTTGAAAAAGTCAAAACTTTACATGTGGTGTACTTACTTTTTCACATGACTGTATATTCTTCCATCACCAGTCAACTTGAGATTGTGGGGGTTGTTGCAGGAGGAGAGATCTTCTTTGTGTGGAGGTTTGGGAACGGTGCAGCATGCACTGAGTGCATGCTCAGTAGCATTGGCAGCAGGAAGATTCAAGTGGTGGCATGATCAGGTGCTGTTGGTGGTAGTGCAGATGGTGCAACAAGAGGTGCTGAGATCGAGAGAGAGAGAGAGAGAGAGAGAAGAGTGGAGAAGGAGACCGATGGGGGGAGAGGTGTTGTTTGTCAAAGAGGGCCAAGTGGTAAGAGGCGAAAAGAGGAGGGAGGTGGAAAGCAAGAGGGCTGTCAGATGCTTGTGATTGGTAGGTGGCAGGTGGTGGCAAACCTAAAGCCACAATTAGTATTCCCAGAGGAGATCTGTGTGACAAGGTTTCGGCCTGACATTGTCATCTGGTCACGTGCAACAAGACAGGTCATCTTAGGGGAATTGTCTGTACCTTGGGAAGAGAACATGGAGGAGGTGCACGAGAGGAAGAGAGGAAAGTACAGAGAGCTGGAGGCAGAGTGTCAGGAGAAGGGTTGGCGAGTTTCTTGTCAGCCATTTGAGGTGGGGTGTAGAGGATATATGGCAATTCCTTTTCTGCATTTCTTGCTTGGCTTGGAGTGTGTGGGACAGAAAGAAGGAGGATGTGTGACAAAGTTGCCCAGGTTGCCTTGAAAGACTCACTTTGGATATGGAGGAAGTTTATGGAGGCACGTCGAACGGTGTAGGTTGAGGTTGTGGGTGGTGGTTCATTTCAGTCTGAAGGGATAGTGACCGAGCACGGAAGAGAAAATCGAGATGTGTGAATGGTGTGTGTGTGTGTGCGTGCGTGTGTGTGTGTGTGTGTGTGTGTGTGTGTGTGTGTGTGTGTGTGTGTGTGTGTGTGTGTGTGTGTGTGTGTGTGTGTGTGTGTGTGTGTGTATGTGTGTGTGATTTTTTGCAGGAGTGGGTGTAGTTTTGCATGAATGTGTTTTTGTTTGAGTGGTGCATGTTGTAAGGGTAGGTGGTCGGTTGTTTGTCCTTTTTTTTGTTTTGGTGTGTGAGTGTGTGGATGAGGGGCTGTGGATTCTGGGAGTGGAGGCGGTTTTGTTGTTGTTGTCTGTGTTCTCACTGGCAGTAGGAGTATGTACGCATCCAGGTGTAGCTGCTGCATGTGGAGGCGTATGTGCCCTGGTGGGGGTGGGGGTATGTACGCATCTGGGTGTAGCTGCTGCATGTGGAGGCATATGTGCCCCTGATGGTCCACCTTAGCTGACCGTATCGAGGTTGAAGGGCCGAAACGGGATGATGCTGAGGACCTCGACTGAGGAACCGGTCAGTGAGGCACACTTGTGACCAGGTGTGAAATGATATATATTGTTGCGGATCTCAACGTCGGCCTTTCCCCTTACCAAGGGGGGTTAGTCCCCTTGTCTTTTACTAGCCGACGCGATCCGGGGCTATGACGTTCCTTCCGGACGGCGTTGAATAGGGTGGTAGGCCGAATTCCTATTACCTAATTACCAACACCTCCCAGGAAGCAAGGAAATAACCCCGCCCAAATCACGGTTATAAGTGGAAATGCCGAGCGATAGCGAGCCGTGATCCGAGCCGTTAACAAGAACTAAGCCCGATCTGAGCGGTTCCGAATCGTGCCACGCTTACCCAATGGAGGAAAACACTGATACGGTCGAATCAGGAAAGACAGGAAGAACAGATTGGTTTATTTACAATTTGTACAGGAAGGAGAGGAAGAACACACAGTGAAGCTTATACAGTCTTAACTTATCCCAGGACACGGGCTCGTTTCACACTCAGACACACTCAAACGGGGATGTAGATGGTCAGGGCGATGGTCCAGGGATGATGGCGTCCAGGCAGTTCGCTCCGGTCCCCGACTCGTACCGCGAAGAGATGGTCAGGGCGGCAGAAGCTCCCCGTGGGTCGTTGACGCGGAGCGGACAATTATGGGGTTAAATGCGGGGCGAAAGGTAGGCTGGCTGGCGGTTACTTCGCGGCTCAGCCGCGTACGTAATAAATGAACCGGGCTTTATATGCGCTCCCAATACAGTTCACTGCAAAGCGCCTCTCCCGCAGGAGTCCTCTCACAGAGCGCAAGCCCAAACATGCGAGTCCTTATACAATCAGACGTCTCCGCGCAGACCTTTTCAGCACAAGCTCCCTCTGTAAGTTCTCAAAGCGAACCCTCCAACGAGTCCTTTTTACAATGCGCTTTCCTCACGAGTCCTCTCAAGGGCTTTGTGCATGCGCTTATATAGCCTTTGCAGCGAACCATCCAGCACTTGCTGGATGCGCCCTTACCACGCCCTCTTAAGCCATGCCCACCGAGACCTGGTTGGTCGTTGCCCTCACCGTCACTGCCTTCTGATGTGCTGCTTGATGCGGCCACACCTCTTCCTCACGCTCCTCCCCCTTTCCAGGCCTACCTCGTGGCCAACCGACTAGTTTGAGCGAGCAACTGGCAGCTAACGCTGCCGGCCCAACGCGTGACAAACGAGGTGGATTAGCTGAATGGGGCGCGGGATGGATGCTGCCCAACGAGGTCGATTGGAGGGTGGCCGCAAAATGAACGGAACCGAAGCTTATTTATTTTACACAACGCAGGTATCACTAATGGAAATGGCCTTATCCTCACACATACTATGACATAACTAATGTTCTAAGGTGGCCTACGTGTTGCTTGTGGACTAGCTATTTGATCTTCATTTCAACAATAATGATAAATAAAGGTGATATAATATAAGAAATATCATGAAACATTTACATTTTGTAGTCCATTGTATAATTTAAATAAACATAAATGCAAATTTCGCATGTGGAAAAAGTAAGTACACCCCTACATTTATCACAACTTCAAATACCTAAAATTAGAATCAGGTGCACCAGCTCAGGTGCAAAGGATTAGAACATCGTTAGAGAGGATCTTGGAGGAACCTGTCTTATTTAAACCTGAGACATTTAGTTTGGTTTGCTCTTTGTTGTTGAAGTGTGCGGCGTCACCATGCCGAGATCAAAAGAGCTCTCTGAGGCCTTCAGAAAGAAGGTTATAGATGCCTACGAATCTGGGAAGGGATTTAAAAAGATCTCCAAACAATTTGAAATCAATCATTCGACTGTCTGGAAGATCATCTACAAGTGGAGAAGATTCCAAACAACTGCCAACTTGTTCAGGCCAGGCCGCCCCAGCAAGTTCAGCCCGAAAGCAGACCGCAAGATGCTGAAAGAAGTCTCTAAGAACCCCAGAATGTCATCACGGGACCTACAGTTAGCTCTTGCCACTGTTGATGTCAAAGTGCATGAGTCTACCATTAAAAAGAGGCTGCACAAATTTGATCTACATGGGAGGTGTGCCAGGAGGAAACCTTTGCTGTCCAGAAAGAACATCAGGGCAAGACTAAAGTTTGCCAATGAACACCGAGGCAAAGACCAGCACTTCTGGAACAATGTGCTCTGGACAGATGAGTCAAAGGTAGAGCTATTTGGCCACGGTAGCAAAAGACATGTTTGGCGAAAACCAAAGACAGCATTTGACCACAAGAACCTGATACCAACTGTAAAGCATGGTGGTAGAAATATTATGGTTTGGGGCAGCTTTGCTGCATCAGGGCCTGGGCAGCTCACCATCATGGAATCCACTATGAATTCTTCATTGTACCAGAGGGTGCTTGAGGATAATGTGAGGCCATCTGTCGGAAAGTTGAAGCTCAACCGAGGGTGGACCTTGCAACATGACAATGACCCTAAACATACCAGTAAATCCACCAAGGAATGGCTGAAAACAAAGAAATGGAGGGTTCTGGAATGGCCAAGTCAAAGCCCGGATCTAAATCCCATCGAGATGTTGTGGGAGGATTTGAAAGGAGCTGTGCATGCAAGAAACCCCTCAAACATCGCACAGCTGAAAGAATTCTGCATGGAGGAGTGGCCAAAAATTTCTCCCAGTCGATGTCAGAGACTTGTACACAGTTATAAGAAACACCTACTTGAGGTTGTTTCTGCCAAAGGGGGCAATACCACCTATTAGAGCCAAGGGTGTACTTACTTTTTCCACATGCGAAATTTGCATTTATGTTTATTTAAATTATACAATGGACTACAAAATGTAAATGTTTCATGATATTTGTTATATTACATCACCTTTATCTATCAATGTTGAAATGAAGATCAAATAGCTGTATGTTAAAATATGTTGAAAAAGTCAAAACTTTACATGGTGTGTACTTACTTTTTCACGTGACTGTATTATTTATGTATATATATAATTTTATTTTCGATATTTACATGTATTTACATATATACAAACATATGCATATATTTACAGCTATATACATATATGAAATACTTATATACGTATATGAAAAGGCTTGCATTAAGAAGGATTTATTTTGCTTTTATTGATTCATGTTTGGTTTATTTTTGGACAAAAGTTGCAAATGTTTTGTTTCGTAAGTTTAACAATTTAAATCTTTGTTATTCTCAAACAACCATCGGTTGGAAACCATTGCACTTGCTTAATGGGCTTAATGGCCTCCTCATGCATCAATGTTCCTTGAAAGAGAACTTGTGTTATCAATTATCATCATAGGTAGGTGTAACTTGTCTGTAACTAGATGGTATTCATCGAATACTTACCCTGCACAGTCAACTTGTTGCGAGCCAACTCTTGTTTTTGAACATTTTTTTTCTTTGATCCAATATGGCTGCCAGACCACGTGAGCGATAACATCATAAATTTATATTCTCTAACGTAATTGTTGCATAGATAATATACATTTCAAACTGATCGGACTAAGCGTTGTCCCTGTCGAATTATGACGTCATAACGAAGGCACCGATGACATCATCATTAACATATCTTATTCCTCAAGGGCAGTACTTGACAATGAGCCATGTTTCAATTTTTCCCATTGAGCGGTTTCAGAGATATTGAGGTGCAACTTTTTCCCATTTTTTCCAAGATGGCGTCCATACCACATGACATATGACGTCATAATTATGAATTAAAAAATTTATACAGGCGGAGGCACTTCTATGGTAAACGTTCGTGTCAATCGGACCAACCATTGCCGAGAAAATGAATTTTTTAAAATGCAGACACACGGCACACGTACGCAGTTGAATGCTTAACCCTGCTTTTCGCTTCACGAACTCAGGGTAATAATGATAATTTACTGCTTGCTGCAGAGATTCTGCACCTGGGACAGAACATGCACCATGCTGCAGGTGGCATCCTTAATGTATACATTCTGCATAACGTTCTTTTTGTTTGTTTTTTGCCTTTTCAGGGCAAGTTCCGTGGAACCATGTTCGAAGCTCCGGAATTCAATGCACAGACTGATGCGGAATCTATCCACGCGGCTATCAAAGGTTCGTTTGTTTTGATGTTACTTATTTATTTTGTCAGTGTAAAACTGTACAACATTTTGGGTGTTTCCCCACCTGCTTTAAAACGTGTGGATATGTGAAACCGTTGCATTGAAATCCCAAAGAAAAGCAAAACTCGGTCGACGAGCTTCATATTTTTACACTCTTGCAGTGATAGAACGATGATTGAAGACCATGTAAATCTATACTATAAAAAGAGCCATGTGTGTGTGTGTGTGTGTGTGTGTGTGTGTGTGTGTGTGTGTGTGTGTGTGTGTGTGTGTGTGTGTGTGTGTGTGTGTGTGTGTGTGTGCATCCGGGTTGCACCCGTTGGTTGGACAGTTTGCCTGAATCTGCCATCAATTTCTATACAATGGCTGCCACGTTGCTGCTTGCTGCTGTGCCAAGTCAAAGATCGCCACAACCTCCCTATACAGTTTTCCTTGAGTGTAACATGACCAAAGCGGCAGTTAAAATGATTTTGAGCTGATAGGCGTCACATGCCTTGTGAAGATAGCTTAGATAGGCCTCAGTTAACAAGGCAATGTTCTGTTATTTATACACCGCCCAAATAATTTTGTCGCGTTCTCTCAATCAATGCTGTTACCATGCAGGTTACGCGGGCCCATGCTATTATTTCCGACTATTTTCTCTTAAAATTGTGAGTTGGACAGACAACGGTGACAGGTTTCTGTGAAGTCGGCGATGGCATGATAGGGGGGTGGAAAGCGTTAAATACTCCACTGTTTTGATGTGGGAATGTCCGTTCACTTTTATGAGCGGGAGGAGGGTGAGGAGGGCGGGGAGGGGGAGTAAAGATATGGCAGATTTGGAAATGGGAGGGGTTGAGGCTTTGAAAGGGGGTGTTGAGGAGTTGTTTTGGGGAGGTGTGGGTGGGAGGCTTGAAGTGGAGAGGGTATTGATTCCTTAGGGTTGGGAGAGTGAGGGTTGTGGGTGAGAGAGCAAAGATGGGGCGGAGTTGGGAGGGGGAGGTTGAGGCTTTGGGGGGAGGAGAGTTGAGTTGGTTTGGGGAGGCGTGGGTGGGAAGGAGGCTTGAAGGCTTGAAGTAGAGAGGGTATTGATTCCTTAGGGTTGGGAGAGAGGGTTGGTGTAGGGGGGGGAGGGGTGGGGAGAAGAGCAAAGATGGGGTGGAGTTGGGAGGGGGAGGTTGAGGCTTTGTGGGGAGGGGGTTGGAGGACTTTCGGTAAATATCCTTTCGGTAAATATCCTCCCCCCTCCCCGACAGGTAATATCTTGATATGGTGTGCTTCAAGTTCGACATGGACTTCCATTCATAAAACGCCAATGAGCGTTTGCAGATACATGTTTACGGAATTTGTCTCTTGTGTCGATAACTAATCCATACAAGTTCCATATATGTTTCCCGGTTTCATGCATCTGCTGGTAATCAAGATGCTGGCAACAGAAAACCAAATATGGTGGAACCGTGGAAAATTCTGAAACTCCTGATTGATAAAACCACCAAGAATGATGGAATGTTTACACAAATATGGTTGAGATTGTCTGGAAAGGACATCTGTACTTGAGTGCTGGAAATCTTTTTAAAGATGAACATCAAAGTGTGCAGGATGATACAGATGCTGCAAAAATAACCACCTCGATCAACTTGTAGTTTTGTTACGAATCAAACTTGTACATCGAGCAACTTGAGGAGGATCTCATTTTGACCCACAAAAGTGTCCAAAAACTGAGGAATGCCTTAAAGTTGTGTATTTTTGGTTTGTTGTAGATCAGGGGTCAGGAACCTTTTTGACTGGGAGAGCCATAAAAGCCAAATATTTCTAAATATATTTCATTGAGAGCCATATAGTATTTTTAACGTATAAGAAATTAAATATGTCTTACTTTTAATGCGACTTCTGGTGCTGCATGGTTTTGCTGATGGCCTTGTAGTCTGGTTCATACGTGGTGAGGTTGAGCTTCATGCAGGTGTTGAGACTTCCATCAGTTAAACGTGAGCGTAGGTTGGTCTTAATGTTCCTCATATGCGAGAATGACTGCTCACATGCATATGTAGAGCCAAACATGGTCAATACGGCAATACTCACACGCTGCATTGTGTGGTATGTCACAGGAAGCTCGTCCTGTGACACATCTTCTTCAAAACTTCTTCAAAACTTTATCTTCAAAACTAATTTCTGTTTACTTTAAAATGACACCGTATCTATCTATAATTCCAGCAATCTCTGTGTGTCTGTGTGTCTGTGTGTCTGTGACCGCTGTTTCTCGACAACCACGGGTCCGATATACTTTAAACTTGCCAGGTATATTGCTGGGGACCCGAGGATGTGCCTTTTCAAGGTTTGTAATTAATCGGACAAGTACTTACCGAGCTATGGCGATTTAGCCGTTCGCCGTTCGCTTTGGCGTTGCGAATGGACCAAACCATTGCATGTAAATAGAGGGGGGGGTTCTGTGGTCGTTGCGAATGGACCAAACCATTCATGTAAATAGAGGGGGGGGGGGGTTCTGTGGTCGTTACTGCCACGTGGTTTCAAAGTTTTTTTTTGTTGTTGTTGTTTGCACGCATGTTTTTTTGCACCCACGTACGGGCACGCCCTAGGATGTTTACACACACACACCCCTACACAAATTTTTTTTTTTTTTTTTTTTTGGCAAGGAACGGGCACCCACGTACGGGCACGTCCTAGCTTATATATAGTACGGGCATGCCCTAGTTATTAAGAAATATCACAAGTATTTTAAAATCAGTTCCAAACTGATTTTTTTTTTTTCAACTCAAAATTGTCTGGGAGCCATATGCCGTCACCGGAAGAGCCATATATGGCTCGCGAGCCATAGGTTCCCGACCGCTGTTGTAGATGAACAATCTCGGTTAGGAACAAAACTTCAAATGCTATTTGAACCACCCCGCACCTGTAGTCTTAAATCAACTCAAGGTGAAGTAGAATGACACTCAGTAGATAGGATACCTCCACCAGCCTGAACAGGTCACGTTTTGTATCCACTGGAAGATCATATCTGGATTCGGACCTGAACCAAAATCGAATCGATTCGTTCTTGTCACATACCCAAGCTGTCCACCAAAATTTCGTCCAAATCTGTCCACAACGCTTTGAGATATCCTGACCACAAACAGACAGGTGAAAACGTAACCTCTGCCCACCTTTGGTTGTGAAGGTAATCACTCGTGTTGTTGGTGATGTGCAGACAACTCATTTTAATTAGACGCATGTGGCCTCTTTTGTCTTTCTTATGTCTTTACTTGTTCGGTTATTTCTCCGAAATAACCTCATGGAGTACGATGTACGTACGCCCGTTAACATTTGACTAAAACATCTTCTCACAAACTACCTGACCAATATGGACCAAATGTGGTACGATGCATCAGGAAATATAAGGTCTTGTGGGGTTGTGCTCCCCATCTGGATGCACCCCCTATAAAGGTTGTGAAAGGGGGGGGGAGGGGGGGTTGCCCCAAATATTGGTATTTCATTCAAAAATCCTCTTCTCAGAAACCGCCAGATAGATCCACACCAAACTCGCCACGAGGCTGTAACCTGAAGTCCGCATGGCCGTATCTCCCAATGGAAAGGGGGTCACGGGCTCCCTTCCGTCATATTCACGAAAACATATTTTCCTCACAGATACATGACCGATATATGGACCAAATTTGGTATGATACATCAGAAGAGTGAGGACTCGTGGGATTGTGATCCCCATCCCGATCTACCCCGTATAAGAGGCTGAAATGGGGGAAATGGGGAACAGCAGTGTTGAGGGACAGAATAGAAGGAGACTTGGACAAATAACTGTCAGGAAGAAAAACTGGGGATTTAGAAAGAGGTAGGCTTGGGGATAGAGGGTTAACGGAGGTTGAAACGATCGTGGCTTTGGATGGGGGACGATCTAAAATGGTGGAGAACAGCCATCTCGAAAACATGGAGGGAAGAATGATATTGAAGCGAATGTGGAGCTGGACTTCCACGGGTGGGAAAAAGTTGAATGGATGAGTGGAGTTGAGCAGTGATTGTGGATTTTGGGAGTTTCACAAGAAAGGGGGTTGATGGTGGACCTTGAGCGCCCTGCAGACACCTTGGAGGTTGGGAGGACAGATAGTGCAAGACCAGAAAGGACGTGGTAGAATACAGAGACACCACTAACCTGTGTGTGATGTGAAAGAAAATGACTTCTCCTTAATACCTGGTAGTTAAGGTTTTGATGTTTCAAGTACCATTGCTGTTATGGTGTGTCCTGGCTTCAGTCAGGGGCGGCCCTTAAGCCCTCCCATCAACCCGCTCTCTCCTCACTAGCTTTATATTACCTCCACCAACTAAGGTAGACAGCTGTTGTGTTTTCACAACTGTATCGATTCAGATTTGGTGAAAATCCGGATCCGGCTACTATAATTACAGGGCCGAAAACAATATGTAGCAGGATATCTCTAACGTTGTGGACAGACTCGGACGAAACTTGGTGTACGAGTTGGTGAGATGACAAGAACAAGTCGATTCGACTTTGGAGATCCGGATTCCGATTCGGCCTTTCAGTGGCCTACAAAACGGAAACTGTTCAATCTGGCGTAGGTATGCACTTCAGCGAGTGTCGTTCTAGGTGACCATATTGTCCTGTTCATGACAAATAGCAAGCAGAGCGTGTAAGACCTTGAATTTTGTCTGACTGTACATCGAGCCTTAGGATCAAGCTGGATGAAGGATTAGGGAATGGAGCCCGTGACCCCCTTTCCAGGGGAGATAAGGCCATGCGGACTTAAGGTTAGAGCATGGTCACGATGCCTCGTGCGAGTTTGGTGTGGATCTGTCTGGCGGTTTCTGAGAAGAGGTTTTTTGAATAAAATACCAATTTTGGGGGCAACCCCCCTCCCCCCCCCCCCCTTTCACCTCCTATATAGGGGGCACATCCAGACATATGTTCTTCGGACAAGCATTACCATGTACTTTCATCTTTGGCGAAAAGCACATACATCTAACTTTAATGTTTGGAAAAACTTTTTTTTTACCTTTGTATATAAAAATACCCATCTCCAAGGAGAACCAGCGCTGTGTGTGATTGATGTGAACTCTTGGGTGGTCTTGGATGGTGGTGGTGGTGGTCAATGGTACCGAATGAAATCCATATTAAAAATGAAAACTCTTCCATATACAACTCTCTGCCCCTCATACTCAGGCTTATTCCTTCTTTCCTGTTTTGGTCCCACATTTTCCTTCCTCCACACTTTAATTTCTCTGTTTTGGGGTTATTTTCCTCTTAATCCCGGATATCCCTCACAAACTGTGTAATCGATCTCTTTTTAGATGGCAACGAGGATGCTGTTGTGGACACTCTCCCGAACAGAAGTGTTGCTCAGCGACAGGAGATCAAGCAGCAATACAAGACAACTTTTGGAAGGGTGTGTAGAGAGTGTGTGAGTGTATAGAGAGTGTGTGAGAGTGTGTGAGTGTATAGAGAGAGTGTGTGAGTGTATAGAGAGAGTGTGTGAGTGTGTAGAGAGAGAGAGAGAGTTTGAGTGTGTAGAGAGTGTGTAAGTGTGTGAGTGTATAGAGAGTGTGAGAGTGTGTGAGTGTGTAGAGAGAGAGAGTTTGAGTGTGTAGACAATGTGTGTGTGAGTGTATAGAGAGTGTGTGAGTGTGTCGAGAGAGAGTTTGAGTGTGTAGAGAGTGTGTGAGTGTGTGTGTATATATAGAGAGTGTGTAGAGAGAGTGTGCAAGAGTGTTCAGAGAGTGTGCGAGATTGTAGAGAGTGTGTGTGAGGGTGTAGAGAGTGTGTGAGTGTGTGTGTATACTGTATATAGAGAGTGTGTAGAGAGAGTGTGCAAGAGTGTTCAGAGAGTGTGCGAGATTGTAGAGAGTGTGTGTGAGGGTGTAGAGAGTGTACGAGTGTGTAGAGAATGTGCGACTGTTTCGAGAATGTGCGACTGTGTAGAGAGATTGTGCGAGTGTGCAGAGAGTGTGCATGTGCGTAGAGAGAGTGTGTGTGTGCGAGTGTGAGGACAGTGTGTGTGATTGTGTAGAGTGTGCGAGTCGGTATAGAGAGTGTGAGTGCAGAGAGATTATGCGAGTGTGTAGAGAGAGTGTGTAGAGAGAGTGTGCAGAGTGTGTAGAGAGAGTGTGTGAGTGAGTAGAGAGTGTGCATAGAGTGTGTAGAGAGAGTGTGCGAGTGTGCAGAGAGAATGTGTGTCGGTATAGAGTGTGTGTGTGTGTGTGTGTGTGTGTGTGTGTGTGTGTGTGTGTGTAGAGAGTGTGCGAGTGTGTGAGTGTGTAAGAGACGCACACACACAAGAGGACTTCTTTTTTTTTTCTTTTTTCTTTTTTGTATACTGAATCGAGGCTCGTGAAAGAGCTAACATTTACTTCACAAACAAATCAACCAGACAAACAAAATATATAAAAGGAGGGAGCGGAAAACAAGATGGGGAGAGAAGGGGAAGCACACAAACACAACATTTGAGAGCAGGGAGATGTGTGGAAGGGAGAGGGCTTGGGGGGAGGAGGCGTGGGAAGGGGGGGGGGGATTTCTCATGCATTTAATTAATTTATTGCACTACGCCATGGTTTGGTGCGGAGAGAGCGGTTCCTATGAGCTCGTCCTTCCTCCATTAAACGAAAATGAAAAGCTGCTGATGATGGGAAACAATTGGGGCAATCACTCAGAATCTCGCCATGGTTGACTACCTGATTGGCTACCTGCTGTTACTCACAATGGCCTACTTTTGCAAAAGATACAAAATGGTCATTTTCACATATTTTTTATATAAAAATAACTTTGTGTAATAGGACTAATGTCTAATAAAGGACTCATTTTCCACATTTCAGCTGGATTTTGTTAAATCTTGTAAGCGTGGTAAATTACCATCTATAGTGTAGCAGCATAGCAAACCTGTTGTGCATTTTGTGATACAAGCACCAAATTTGGCACAAATGTACATTAATATGTTGCGAACATTTTCAGATATTGGGCCACTTGAAATTCCGTAATTTTTTTTTCAAATTTTTTCAAATTTCGTAATTTCAAATTTTTCGGGTGACACCGTCACAATTTCGGTCTTCGAGGCCGGCCGATATAGTGGGGCGGCTTAGCCCAAATATTCAAAAGAATTGTGCATTTTGTGATACAAGCACCAAATTTGGCACAAATGTACATTAATATGTTGCAAACATTGTGTGGTCAGCAATGAAGACGAGAGTCTGAATTACATGTATGCAAAAGACCTTGTGAACCAGTGAAGCAAATACACGGGTAAGCATGAATTAAATCTAGGGCATGATATAATTTCCATGATGTTTACCTCTACACTCAATGGTGGAAGGAGGTAATGTTTTGATCTCAGCTTGTCTGTATGTCTGTTTGTCTGTTAGTCCACAAAATTCCAGACAAAGCTTGTAGTAGTGGTAGTTGTAGTGGTAGTGGTGATAACAGAAATTGTTATATAGAACTGAACTTATATTATTATTATATGCAGAAAATAACTTCATTTCTATATGCCCTGCAGTGGACAGGTTAATTGGTTTATGCACTGAAGGGGTCACCCTGGTGTGCACTGCTGTGTTCTGCCTCACTGAGTTGTTCAGGTATGATGTACTCAGCACAAGCTTCCGGTCGGCCCGGAGGTGGGGGTGCGGGGCCTGTCACGGAACGTCAAAACAAACGGCCTGCCGGGGCCGCCCAAAAGTCGGGCGTGAGGGGCGCGTCCACTAATGGAACGCCTCTCGCTTCCCAGATCGAGGGCCACGTGGTCAGGAGAACCTCGTCCCTTCAGGTCACACTTTGCCTATCGGCCGGCCTCGAAGACCGAAATTGTGACGGTGTCACCCGAAAAATTTGAAATTACGAAATTTGAAAAAATTTGAAAAAAAAAATTACGGAATTTCAAGTGGCCCAATATCTGAAAATGTTCGCAACATATTAATGTACATTTGTGCCAAATTTGGTGCTTGTATCACAAAATGCACAATTCTTTTGAATATTTGGGCTAAGCCGCCCCACTACTATTAAAGTTAGAGATTGTGAATTTTTATTCTTCTTTCTGCTGAATATTCTGTTTGAGAGTTATCGCATTCACCCAAGCTTTAACCCATTAAATGGGATTTGGGGATTCTATTACAATGCAGGTCTGTCTATTCATTCCCATTCCTGTATTTAGGACCATGAAATAGACTGGCATTTCCTGACAAAAGCTCAATTGTCTTTCATGGAGTAATCACCACAAACACATCCAACCATCGTTCCAACTTCGGCGATGCAAATTCCTCGCTGCCGCCCGGTCTCTTCTGATGCCTCATAATGCAAAACTGCAATCTGGTGATCATGTGACCTGGGCTCAGGGGCAGTCTGAGATGATGTCAATACAAGTCTGTTCTCCTTGGCTCCTCAATGCCTGCTGGGGCCCGTTGTGTCCCTACAACATGGTGTCGATGTAGTGCTGGCTTGATTAGCGAAGTTGCCTCCTGGGTCCAATTTCCTTCTGTTTGTTGTACACCGCGCCTTTCCTATGCCATCTCCAGGCGCTGCATGACATCATTACCGGGCACCGAAGGGGGCTCGGCAATGACGCACGCTGAAAGGGAGCACTCAGTTTTCACTCTGGTTGTTTGTTTTCTTGTTTTCTTGTTGTACACCGCACCTTTCCTATGCCATCTCCAGGCGCTGCATGACATCATTACCGGGCACCGAAGGGGGCTCGGCAGTGACGCACGCTGAAAGGGAGCACTCAGTTTTCACTCTGGTTGTTTGTTTTCTTGTTTTCTTGTTGTACACCGCACCTTTCCTATGCCATCTCCAGGCATTGCAAATCGTCATTGCTGGGCACCGAAGGGGGCTCGGCAGTGACGCACGCTGAAAGGGAGTACTCAGTTTCACTCTGGTTGTTTGTTTTCTTGTTTGTCCGGGAGATATCTCAGCCGTCCTTTGAGTTAGGAAGCCGAAATTTGGGCACAATAGTGAGTAAGTACTTTGTCAAAAACTTATTTTTACCTTCGCAAAAGCGGAAGGTTATGTTTTGATCGCTGTGTATTTATTTGTATGTCTGTGTGTGTGTGTGTGTGTATGTTATTCGCATAACTCAAAAAGTATTCAACCGAATTGCATGAAATTTGGTGGGATGATTGGTTATTATACGGGACACATTTGATTAGATTTTGGGAGCAATCGGGTCAAAGGTCAAGGTCAAGGTCACGAAAAGGTCAAAATCGTATTTTTACCATAGCGCGGTCAATTTTTATCCAATTGGCATGCAACTAATGCCAAAATGTTCAGAATTCAATGCCCGATCTTGTGATATACGACATGACCCAGTGAAGACATTACCCTTGTTAGCGGTTGGGGGTCAAAGGTCAGGGGGGTCACGACCTTGCAAAATGTGCGTTTTTTGTCATAACTCGGTCAATTCTTATCCGATTTGCATGAAATCAGCACCAAACTGTTCACTGTTCTGTTCCCTACACTCCCATGCCAAGTACAGAACAGTAGCTGCGGCGAAGGTATGCGCTCTACCGAGTGCCCGTTCTAGTTTGTTTTTTGATTAATCAATTAATTGATTAGTTACTTAATTATTATCGATTAATTAAGTACTTATACATTTCCTTTCTCTTCTGGGCATGATCTCAGGCACCTTTTGAGTTAGGGAGCTGATATTTGGACATGACAATGACCAAGTGATTTGGCTGTAAAGGCTACTTTTTATTTATTGATTAATCAATTAATCGATTATTTTTTTAATTATTCGATTAATGACTTAATTAATTAATTGTTTTAAAGTTACAGATTCAGATGAAATGGTGGTGGTTTATGTATTCTATTCGCCAATTGATTAATTATTATTATTTTTAATGATTACTATTTATTTATTTTCATTATTAATCATTTATTTATTTCCTTTCTCATCTGGGCAATATCTCAGGCACCTTTTGAGCTAGGAAGCTAATAGTTTGGACATGACAGTGACCAAGTGATGTGGCTATAAAGGATATTTTTGATTATATTGATTAATCAATTCATTATTCATTGATTAATCAATAAATTATTTAATTTTTTTTATTAATGACTTGTTTAATTAAATTTCTAAAAGATACTTCTTCGGATGAAGCACTAGTGGTTTAGTTATGCTATTAGCCAATTGATTAAGAAAATATTTTGTGATGATGTTTTATTGATTTTGATTATGCAATTAATCAATCAATTAGTGTACACCTCTCCTTCCCAATGCAGCCTCTATGAGGTGCACTGCGGTATTGCCGGGCGCCGGAGGCGCCCCGGCAATGCTGCGCTGGAGGATATTTAATTATTTGGCATGGGGCGGTGTACTTTGAATGTATCTGTACTTGTTTGTTTTCTTTTTTTGTACCCAACTCCACATCAACATAGAAATCTGAGCAAAGAGGTTTTTTTTTTGAGCCAGGAACTTCACTCGGGGGTTTGCCATTACCTTCACAGGGCCTCCCCATTAATAAAATACACACAATACGTAGAGCTTGTTTACATTCTGAGAATGACTTACCGGTAACCTCAGGTTTACTGTTTTACATTGTGCAGGATTTGGAAGAGCACATCACTTCCGATATGTGTCAGAAGACGGCCATGGCACTCGTGTGGCTCCTTTGCCTTCCGGCCCAGAGGGAGGCACGCCAGCTCTATGCGGCTATGCAGGTGCGTCTCCATAAAAATGCGGATCCCGCACACCTACCACTGCCTATCTTGGAATGAATGGTTGGTTGCTTCTGTACCACACTTCCACGCATTTCTGAACTGTTGCCGTTCAGGATAAAATCGCAGGAGCTCATTGATTCATCAGGGCAGAAGTTGGGTGTTCCCTTTGTATTCGGCGGAGGCTCGGATTGCTTTGGTCCATACTTTCCATTCTTCCATGAGCTGAGACGTCTTGATAGAAAATAACAAGGGGTAGTGTCGTGATATGTATCGTGAACTTTGCTGAATATGTCACTCGATTTTGGGACTTCGCTGAATCTTGCCTGTTTTTTAAACAAAATTTTAAATCATATTTTGACTTTAAAATCCTTAATACTTGGAAATGAGGGAAAGGTTGTGCGAAAGGTGGAGGGAAGTTTATACTACTCTATAAGCAGGGGTAACTAACAAAAAATTGAATACCGACCTCCAGTTCTCAGCTGCAGATCATATGAAACTCATGAAGCTTTAATGGGGGAAAAAAATTTCAGAGTCCTCCAAAAAGTCAAATCAAAATTGGTGCAGTGTGACTACAGCTTTGGGGCAGCATTGAGAATTAGATGTAGCGTTTGGCTCGGCTGCCGCATGCTCTGCGCCGAGTCAACACATCAATGATGGTCTCAGTTTGCATTCTTCCTGGAATTCTTCCTGGAAGTTTGCATTCTTCTACCGACTCCTCTCTGGCCTTGCCCCCCCAGCTCTCTCTGGGCTCTGTCCCCCAAATATTCCTACAGGTCGCACAAGATCTGCCTGCAACCCTCTTATGGTCAAACTGCCAAAATCAAGACTTTCTGCTCACCTTCACTCCTTCATTCCTCTTTTCTCCCGCCTCTGGAACAAACTCCCTCACTCTCTTCAATCCCACTCCACCCTCCAGGTCTTTAAAACAGATGTTCACCACCATCTCTTATCCTCCCCCATCCAAAACCTTGATCTTTTCTACCCCCGCTAATTTCGGTCCCCTTGTGTTTTATACCTCTCCCCCCCCCCCCCCTTCCCACGCCTCCTCACCCCAAGCCCTCTCCCTCCCACACTTCTCCCTGCTCTCAAATGTTGTGGTTGTGTGCTTCCCCTTCTCTCCCCATCTTGTCTTCCGCTCCCTCTTTTTATATATTTTGTTTGTCTGGTTGATTTGTTTGTGAAATAAATGTTAGCTCTTTCACGAG
Source organism: Myxine glutinosa (assembly GCF_964187855.1). Lineage (NCBI taxonomy): Eukaryota > Metazoa > Chordata > Myxini > Myxiniformes > Myxinidae > Myxine > Myxine glutinosa. Next base: position 144,193,647 of record NC_136268.1, on the reverse strand, counting down.
CCTCGATTCAGTATACAAAAAAAAAAAAAAAAAAAAAAGGCAAACCCAACTGAAGGCAACCTCAGATCACTCCACAAACCCCGCAACAAGTGTTTGTCCACTCTGAGGAGAGTCGGAAAACATCTGTTCAACCTCAGGATTGAACTTTCAAACTTGTCTCCCTATTCTAAAACCTGGTGCCACCGTATTAAGTCTGTCTCTGGAGGATGCTCCCACTCCATCCCTTCCCTCTCTTCAAATGGCTCCACAGCCGACTCTGCTCATAAGAAGGCTGAATGCCTCAATTCTGTATTCTCGGTACCCATCCTTCCCCATCATACCCAATTGCTCCCAGACTGTCTTTTGCACCTGAGAAGGTGGAAAAGTTTCTTGCAACCCTTGGCTCTGATTCTGCAACTGGATTGGATAGCATCAGCTCACATGTCATAAAAACCTGCTCTGGTGCTCTTGCACTTCCTCGCTTGGCCCTTTTCACCTTTTCACATCAGCCATGACCTTTCTTGGGCAAACCAGGTATCTGGCATCTGCAGGGTACACATGGTCCACCATCAACCCCCTTCTGATGAAACTCCCAAAATTCACAATCACTGCTCACCTCCACTCATTCATTCGATCCTCTCCTTTCCCACCTCTTGGAAGTCCACTTCCACATTCTCTTCCATCTCATTCTTCACTCCATGTCTTCAAGACAGCTGTTCACCGCCATCTGAGATCATCCCCTATCAAAAACCATGATCTTTTCTACTCCCATTAACCCTTCCCAAACCCACCTCCTTCTGAGTTTCCAGTTTTTCTTTCCACTTCTGTGATTGAGAGTTTGTGTCTGTATCCATCCTGTTCACCACCTGTGTCCTACTCTTGCTCTCATTATTCCCCATACCCCTTATCCTTCCCAAGTCTATTTTGTCCCTCTACCTTGTAGAGAGTGTCACCCCACCTCCCCTTTTCGTTCTCTTACCCCCACACAATTTGGGGTGGTGGCAGAACCCGCGCATAATGTCGTGATACTGCACAGATTGTAAGTCTGAATCAACCCAGATTTATGCCAATTGGGCATCGCCTGTCATATACAAACTAGACCAAGCAAGCCTGAGATGTGACGCAGTCTGGATGTGCGGTGTTGAATCACCATGGCCAATTAGTCCCGTAGTGGGGCTTGCCTAACCACCCCCAGGAGAACCACAACTGCCAGAATTCACCCTGAGACCAGGTATGTTTAATTTTAAATGGCACAGGGAGGAAACACAAGGAAGCAATAACAGCTACTTAATAAATAAACAACCCCCTTAACCCGCTACCAATATGAACCAATGGGCCAAATGAACGAACGGGAGATCCTTAATTAGCCTAAGCATTATTGGGCCCAATCATTCACAACACGTGAGGGAGACAAAGCAGAAGAGAGTTGTGACAAACCCATTACAAAGCCTGTAAGAGGAGTCTAGGCAGGTGGCGGAGGTTAATGTCTTGAACTGTGGGCCAAGTAGAAGGAGAGAAAGGTGTGGCTCTGGCTGGGTGGGGGCGTGACTTCCACACTGGAGCTCTCGGACAAGCACAGCCTCCAGTGCTTCGGTCTGGACATTCTCCTCCCACTTCCGTCATTGCCCCCACCTTTATGCCCTTGGACCAGTGCATAACCGATAAATTGCCTCGGCCCTTCTCTCCCTCACTGCTGCTCAGTTGGGTGGGTGGAGCTACCCCGCGGTGAACTCTCACCCCACAGTCTCGGAGGTAACCAGGACTACAACCAGGTAACAGGAGGTACAACTGCCTGACGGTGTTAGCTGTAAAAAGTTGTGCCGCCTAGCAAAATGCTAAAAAGCACATGAAAGACTGACTGCAGAGGGAAGAACAGTAAAAATGGGGTCAAAAGGATTGGTAATTTTAGCTCAGACATTGGGAAAGGGAGAACGTCATCGAACTAGACACAAGTGATGCATATCTGAAATATCAATCACAATGAATTACTTTACACAAACAACTGCTCACTCGGAGCCATTCCTGCTCTATTCTAAGCAAACAACCGCTCTATTCTAAGCAAACAACCGCTCTATTCTAAGCAAACAACCGCTCTATTCTAAGCAAACAACCGCTCTATTCTAAGCAAACAACCGCTCTAGTCTAAGCAAACAACTCCTCTATTCCAAGCAAACAACTGCTCTATTCCAAGCAAACAACCGCTCTATTCTAAGCAAACAACTGCTCTATTCTAAGCAAACAACTGTTCTATTCTAAGCAAACAACTGCTCTATTCCAAGCAAACAACTGCTCTATTCGAAGCAAACAACCGCTCTATTCCAAGCAAACAACCGCTCCATTCCAAGCAAACAAATGCTCTATTCCAAAGAAACAAATGCTCTATTCTAAGCAAACAACCGCTCTATTCCAAGCAAACAACTGCTCTATTCCAAAGAAACAAATGCTCTATTCAAAGCAAACAACTGCTTTATTCCAAGCAAACCACTGCTCTATTCCAAAGAAACAAATGCTCTATTCCAAGCAAACAACTGCTCTATTCCAAAGAAACAAATGCTCTATTCTAAGCAAACAACCGCTCTATTCCAAGCAAACCACTGCTCTATTCTAAGCAAACAACCGCTCTATTCTAAGCAAACAACTGCTTTATTCTAAGCAAAGAACCGCTCTATTCTAAGCAAACAACCGCTCTATTCCAAGCAAACAAGCATGACGCCTAGGTCCCCCATCGGTGAAGTAATGCGAGTTGACAAAGTGGAGGACGCAAGGTGGCCATCTTGGATTTTGAAGTGGCAACCCAATTTTCAATAGCGTCCTCCCTTATGCGTAGATACATCCACACACCAGATTAGAAGTTAGTAGTTCGTTTATTTTTCAAGATATTTCGCTCACAAGGTTCAGACATATATATGGTGGCGGCCATCTTGGATTTTGACGTGGCGACCCAATTTTCAATAGCGTTCTTCCTTATGCCTAGATACACCCACACCAGATTAGAAGTTGGTACTTCGCTTATTTTTCAAGATATTCCGCTCACAAGGTTCAGACATACATGGCGGCGGCCATCTTGGATTTTGACGTCGCGACCCAATTTTCAATAGGGTTCTTCCTTATGCATAGATACACCCACACCAGATTAGAAGTTGGCACTTCGCTTATATTTCAAGATATTCCGCTCACAAGGTTCAGACATACATGGCATCAGACATACATGGCGGCGGCCATCTTGGATTTTGACGTGGGTTGCACCCACACACCAAATTCGAATGCGGTCCTTCGCTTATGCACGCATGCACACACGCACGGACGGATGGACGGACGGACACACGGACAGAGGGGAAAACCATAGTCCCCCTTTCGCTCTGCGGTGCGACGGGGGACAACAACCGCTCTATTCTAAGCAAACAACCGCTCTATTCTTAGCAAACAACTGCTCTATTCTAAGCAAACAACCGCTCTATTCTAAGCAAACAACCGCTCTATTCTAAGCAAACAACCGCTCTATTCTAAGCAAACAACCGCTCTATTCTAAGCAAACAACTGCTCTAATCGAAGCAAACAACCGCTCTATTCTAAGCAAACAACCGCTCTATTCTAAGCAAACAACTGCTCTATTATAAGCAAACAACCGCTCTATTCTAAGCAAACAAACTGCTCTATTATAAGCAAACAAGCGCTCTATTCTGAGCAAACAACTGCTCTATTCTAAGCAAACAATCGCTCTATTCTAAGCAAACAACTGCTCTATTCGAAGCAAACAACCGCTCTATTCTAAGCAAACAACTGCTCTATTATAAGCAAACAACCGCTCTATTCTGAGCAAACAACCGCTCTATTCTAAGCAAACAACTGCTCTATTATAAGCAAACAACCGCTCTATTATAAACAAACAACCGCTCTATTCGAAGCAAACAACTGCTCTATTATAAGCAAACAACTGCTTTATTCTAAGCAAACAACTGCTCTATTCTAAGCAAACAACTGCTCCATTCTAAGCAAACAACCGCTCTATTCTAAGCAAACAACCGCTCTATTCTAAGCAAACAACTGCTCTATTCTAAGCAAACAACCACTCTATTCTAAGCAAACAACCGCTCTATTCTAAGCAAACAACCGCTCTATTCTAAGCAAACAACTGCTCTATTCTAAGCAAACAACCACTCTATTCTAAGCAAACAACCGCTCTATTCTAAGCAAACAACCGCTCTATTCTGAGCAAACAACTGCTCTATTCTAAGCAAATAACCGCTCTATTCTAAGCAAACAACCGCTCTATTCTAAGCAAACAACCGCTCTATTCTAAGCAAACAACCGCTCTATTCTAAGCAAACAACCGCTCTATTCTACGCAAACAACCGCTCTATTATAAGCAAACAACTGCTCTATTCTAAGCAAACAACTGCTCTATTCTAAGCAAACAACCGCTCTATTCTAAGCAAACAACCGCTCTATTCTAAGCAAACAACCGCTCTATTCTAAGCAAACAGCTGCTCTATTCTAAGCAAACAACCGCTCTATTCTAAGCAAACAACCGCTCTATTCTAAGCAAACAACCGCTCTATTCTAAGCAAACAACCGCTCTATTCTAAGCAAACAACCGCTCTATTCTAAGCAAACAACTGCTCTATTCTAAGCAAACAGCTGCTCTATTCTAAGCAAACAACCGCTCTATTCTAAGCAAACAACCGCTCTATTCTAAGCAAACAACCGCTCTATTCTAAGCAAACAACCGCTCTATTCTAAGCAAACAACCGCTCTATTCTAAGCAAACAACCGCTCTATTCTAAGCAAACAACCGCTCTATTCTAAGCAAACAACCGCTCTATTCTAAGCAAACAACCGCTCTATTCTAAGCAAACAACCGCTCTATTCTAAGCAAACAACCGCTCTATTCTAAGCAAACAACCGCTCTATTCTAAGCAAACAACCGCTCTATTCTAAGCACCTTTAACCCTTCGGACACATTCCCAAAAACATTTCTTATATTCTGCCGTATTTAAGTTTCTTCCACGAACAAGATTTTCTGTAAAAAGTTTCACACCTGTTGTCTTTCTTAACCGCCCCAACTCAGTCACCCCACCCCCCAGGAAATCGATCACCTGTTGCAATCTTAAAAATAAATGCTCCTAAACATATCTATATGATTATACGTTGAACAAATCGATTGTATCTCTAGGTTATAGGCAATGTGTAAATAAAGAGCAATATTGGTAAACATTTCCATATGTTGTTGTATGATTTGATGAAACAACGAAGCCTTTGTTGTTGGCCCACGACTTGTGTAGCACGAAACCTATTTGTGCGCAGCTCTCATCCTGTTTTGGCAATCTCTCAGCACGAATCTTCGTCCGCTCGGCTGATTAATCTGTTTGAAGAATTTTTCTCACGAGGTTGTTTTTGACATTATCATTCAGAAGACCGCACTATCGATGTCTCTGGGAAGGGAAGTCTCGTTATCGTTACACACTACAGTACTACATTCTCTTTGTCAGATGACGTGTGGTTACACAACGTGGATGAAACCAGACACACACTGGGATAACCAACGTTTACCCGCCACACACTGGGATAACCAACGTTTACCCGCCACACACTGGGATAACCAACGTTTACCCGCCACACACTGGGATAACCAACGTTTACCCCCCACACACTGGGATAACCAACGTTTACCCGCCACACACTGGGATAACCAACGTTTACCCGCCACACACTGGGATAACCAACGTTTACCCACCACACACTGGGATAACCAACGTTTACCCGCCACACACTGGGATAACCAACGTTTACCCGCCACACACTGGGATAACCAACGTTTACCCGCCACACACTGGGATAACCAACGTTTACCCGCCACACACTGGGATAACCAACGTTTACCCGCCACACACTGATATAACCAACGTTTACCCGCCACACACTGGGATAACCAACGTTTACCCGCCACACACTGATATAACCAACGTTTACCCATCACAAACTGGGATAACCAACGTTTACCCGCCACAAACTGGGATAACCAACGTTTACCCGCCACACACTGGGATAACCAACGTTTACCTGCCACACACTGGGATAACCAACGTTTACCCACCACACACTGGGATAACCAACGTTTACCCGCCACACACTGATATAACCAACGTTTACCCGCCACACACTGATATAACCAACGTTTACCCGCCACACACTGGGATAACCAACGTTTACCCGCCACACACTGGGATAACCAACGTTTACCCGCCACACACTGATATAACCAACGTTTACCCATCACAAACTGGGATAACCAACGTTTACCCGCCACACACTGATATAACCAACGTTTACCCATGACACACTGGGATAACCAACGTTTACCCGCCACACACTGATATAACCAACGTTTACCCATCACAAACTGGGATAACCAACGTTTACCCGCCACACACTGATATAACCAACGTTTACCCATGACACACTGGGATAACCAACGTTTACCCGCCACACACTGGGATAACCAACGTTTACCTGCCACACACTGATATAACCAACGTTTACCCATCACAAACTGGGATAACCAACGTTTACCCGCCACACACTGATATAACCAACGTTTACCCATCACAAACTGGGATAACCAACGTTTACCCGCCACACACTGATATAACCAACGTTTACCCATCACACACTGGGATAACCAACGTTTACCCGCCACACACTGGGATAACCAACGTTTACCCGCCACACACTGATATAACCAACGTTTACCCATCACACACTGGGATAACCAACGTTTACCCGCCACACACTGGGATAACCAACGTTTACCTGCCACACACTGGGATAACCAACGTTTACCTGCCACACACTGGGATAACCAACGTTTACCCGCCACACACTGATATAACCAACGTTTACCCGCCACACACTGGGATAACCAACGTTTACCTGCCACACACTGGGATAACCAACGTTTACCCGCCACACACTGGGATAACCAACGTTTACCCGCCACACACTGGGATAACCAACGTTTACCCGCCACACACTGGGATAACCAACGTTTACCCGCCACACACTGGGATAACCAACGTTTACCCGCCACACACTGGGATAACCAACCTTTACCCGCCACACACTGGGATAACCAACGTTTACCCGCCACACACTGGGATAACCAACCTTTACCCGCCACACACTGGGATAACCAACGTTTACCCGCCACACACTGGGATAACCAACGTTTACCCGCCACACACTGGGATAACCAACCTTTACCCGCCACACACTGGGATAACCAACGTTTACCCGCCACACACTGGGATAACCAACGTTTACCCGCCACACACTGGGATAACCAACGTTTACCCGCCACACACTGGGATAACCAACCTTTACCCGCCACACACTGGGATAACCAACGTTTACCCGCCACACACTGGGATAACCAACGTTTACCCGCCACACACTGGGATAACCAACGTTTACCCGCCACACACTGGGATAACCAACGTCTTTGTGACCGAGTATCAAGATCCATTTTGAAACTTCAAGACACAAGTTTAGGAATTCATGTCATGCTTGAACGAGTTTGTGGGAACGTGAAATAGATATTGCCATTCCTAAACATTGTGTGGTTTTCATGTTCACCAGGACTAAAAGACTACGGCGATGACTTTAAAAAAATTAAGTTATGGACAAATGAGGAGGGCACCTTTTTCTCTCTCCGCTCCAAGTTATTCGCTTCCAAAGCTTAGTACGGTATGCCATTGGTCTATCCCAGGATGTAAGTCTCTGTCTTGCTGACCACAAACCCGTCCCGTTCTGCAGTGAATGCGGGATCGCAGTGTCGGTACCCTCGCCTACTTCATCTCGTCCGTGCCCGCGTACAACAGTCTCCGCTCCGGGACACCTACCACATGTCCGTCCTCCAACCCCCATCCCGCAATTGTCTTCCACAACCTGCCCAATGTATGCGTCCTCTCACCTCCACCCCCTCTCCTGCACCCTATTCCTCCACCCTATTCCTCCACCCCCTCTCCTGCACCCTATTCCTCCACCCCCTCTCCTGCACCCTATTCCTCCACCCCCTCTCCTGCACCCTATTCCTCCACCCCCTCTCCTGCACCCTATTCCTCCACCCCCTCTCCTGCACCCTATTCCTCCACCCCCTCTGCTGCACACTATTCCTCCACCCCCTCTTCTGCACCCTATTCCTCCACCCCCTCTCCTGCACCCTATTCCTCCACCCCCTCTCCTGCACCCTATTCCTCCACCCCCTCTCCTGCACCCTATTCCGCCACTCCTGCACGTTCCCATGCTCCACCCCCTCTCCTCCACCCTATTCCTCCACTCCTGCACCCTATTCCTCCACCCTATTCCTCCACACCTGTACGTTCCCATGCTCCACCCTCCTCCGCTGTACCTAACTGTATGGCCCTAAAAATCTGAGAAACTCCTAAAATCCAGGCTCACTACTCACATCCACTCATTTGTTACTCTTTTCTCTCAAATGTTGAACCAACTCACTCAGTTTGTTAAATCTCATTCGTACCTCTCGGGCTTCAAGATGGATGCTCAGCTCCTCCTCCAGTCATCCCCCATCCATACCCCTGATATTTCCTACCCTTATTACATCTACGGTCATTGCTGTTTCATCTCCGGTCTTCCCTTTCTCTTATTTAAGCCCTTCTTGTGTTTGACCTTGTATCCAGCTTCTTCACCCCCTGCGTCCTGCTCCCCTCACCTTACTCTCTCATTATTCCCCTTGCATATTTTTATGCCTCTGGTGACGAAGTCGTCGGAGTCATTATGTTTTCGGGTTGTCCGTCCGTCCGTCCGTCCGTCCGTCCGTCCGTTCGTCCCGTAATAGGTTTTCGTTACGGCGATAACTTGAGAACGGCTGAAGAGATCCAAGTCAAACTTGGTACAGGTATGTATAATGAGGTAAAGATGAACTGACTAGATTTTGGGGTCACGAGGTCAAAGGTCAGGTTAGGTTAAAATCCTGTTACTGCCATAACTTGTGAACCACTGATGGGATTTTCACCAAAGTTTGAACCACTGATGGGATTTTCACCAAAGTTGGTACAAGTATGTATTTATGATGCAAAGACCAACCGATTTGATTTTGGGGTCAAGAGGTCAAAGGTCATAGTCTGTAATACATTTATAACTTGAGAACGGCTGAAGGGATCTAAGTCAAACTTGGTACAGGTATGTATAATGAGGTAAAGATGAACTGATTCGATTTTGGCATGAAAGGTCAGAGGTCATGTCAGGTAAAAACGTGATACTTGAGAACTGAAGGTATTTAAATCAAACTTGGTACAAGTATTTATAACGATGTATTAATGTGGGTCAAGGCATATCGGTCGACGTCGCGACGTCGGAGAGTGTCGTTCTAATTCTCCAAGTGTCCCTTTGTTATATCCGTCTCCCCTGCTGTTGGGGTGTTTTCCTGCTTTCAACTGTTCTCGCTGCTATGTCCTTTATTCTGGCTCTTCCACGAGCCTCGATTTTGTGTACACAGATGGTACGGTGTTCCAAGTGTTCTTCGTTGATATTTTGAAACATTAACACAGGATCATTGGTATTCTTCTTTCGTATGAAGCACATGCGAATATCATCTGCCGAGGGAGCGGCAGTGCCACTGATGCAGTGCCCCCGTGTAGGTTAGAGAAGTAGTTTGTAATTTGGCCATGGGGCCTAGTCTTCGCGAAGGACACCATGGGATCCTCAACCTCCACCAACTAATGCCGATAGACAGACGGCAAGTTTAACATCCATCCAAGGGTCGACACACACATTGATGCCTTGCCCCGCCTGCGAAACACCGGGATGCCAGTTTATAGCCGGGTCGGGATTCAAACCCAGCCGAGACCGCTCACATGTGAGTGTGCGTTCCTCTCGGCCATCCTGCCGGCTCAACACAAGATAACTGAGTGACATTGTTCAGCCAAATGAGAATCTGCAACAATATATGCCCTGTAAGTACAGCATTTTGAAGATAATATGTCACTATCTACTGCCATGCACTTCAAACGTCAAAATGAAACTTTTTCATCGTCTCATATAAACCCCATTTAGATTTTCCCCTTTGACCTCTAAATAAGCATTTCCATTGGCTGTGAACAAGTGCACGTGGTCTGTTTTATTTAAATGCTTTTTGTTTTTTTTTACACGGAGAGTGAAAACGTGGCTTGGGTACAAATCCAATGTAACAAAAGAGCACGTCCTGCCATAAAATACGACAGAGTGAGCCTAGAGCTTGTGTGAACTGTGCACGTGCATTTTAACCATGATTCCTGTTACAAACAACAACAACAACAACAACAACATGCATTTTAAGGCCATTTTCCCTGCTAGAGCGGGGGTTAGCCTTGCGGTCCCCATGACAATCTTCTCCATTTTGCCCTATTTTCTGCATCTCCCCTTATTAACCCCCTTGCCTGCATTTCTTCTTCCACCATCTTTAGCCAAGTCTTTCTCGGTCTTCCCCGTCCTCTACTTCCTTCTACATTCATTTCCATCACTCTTCTCAACCAGTCACTTTCATCCTTCCTCAACACATGACCAAACCATCTCAACCTGTTCCTCTTCACATTTCCTGTTACAAACCTGGTTTTTATATTCAGAACCATCAACAGAGAGACAGAGGCAAGAGGGAGTGAGAGGGGTGAGTGCGCATGAGGCAAACCCTCCAATTTGAGAGGAGAGAGAGAGAGAAAATACCAGCTTTCATTGCAGGGGTCTCTGTTAGGGTCTCCGTTGGGCGGCTGCAGAGCATGTGGCCACAGGGTCCATCAAAATCACAGTCGCAAAATATAGACTTTTCCAATACAAGATGACTGTCCCCCACACTGATACTAGTAGGGTCAATATAGGAAAAAAATCACCTAACCCCAGAAAAATTGATACAAAAGGGTTTTCAATGGATTCTGGTACCATTGGGCATGCTAAATAACATACTAAAAATCTAGTAACATCTGACTTCCGGAAAGGGGTCATTTTCAAGATGGCGTCCAAGATGGCCACCGGGAGCTTAAAATGGCCATATCTCAATTATTATTCAACCTAGAAAGGTGGTTTTGGTGTCTAACCCTAGGTTTTAGGGCCCAAGGAATCTAATTGAATCAATAAAATTACCATCAGTTAATTATTTATTGACAAGTCCAAGATGGCATCCCAAGGTGACATCCTGATCCACTAAAATGGTTCTGTCGAATAGTAGTCAACCTAGAGAGATATTTTCAGTGTGTATACCGAGGTTTAAGGCACCCAGGAAATCATCAAAATTACTTAAATAAGCACAAAGTAATCAGGTAATCCAGTAAGCCAGGTTTACCAGCCCATTAGGCATTTGTTGTCTTATACAGTTAGTCGCTATTCATCGTCATCCTACGACTCCTCTGGAAGAAACTTGTTATGTGGATTGTCACATTCTTCAAGTTGGCACGGTCCACAGACAGTAGTACATGGTAGTCCATATCGACTACAAGAGCAGCGGAGTGTCTTGCAGGCAGTGGAGCAGTTACAATGAATGACCTTCAAGAGACTGTCTGGAGCAAAACAAGTGTACATTTCTTTTGGAAATGTCTAGAAAATATGGATTTTGTTTATGCATACATGTACCAAATAATATACTTATTCCTTTTGAGATGAAAATAAATTGTTTGTCAGATTTTTCAGTCCCCCCCCCCCCCCCTCCCCAATATAAAATAGTCTGTCCCTTACCATAACCTCTCAAGCTTTGTACAAACCTTTGTTTGTAATGATCACTGAATACTGTGGACTGGAGTCACAGGTGGCAGTGGTGTCGACACATTACACTCTTATCTCCAATCTGAAACACACACTTGGTTCATTAGCTGGCGAGTCGTAGGATGACGATGAATAGCGACTAACTGTATAAGACAACAAATGCCTAATGGGCTGGTAAACCTGGCTTACTGGATTACCTGATTACTTTGTGCTTATTTAAGTAATTTTGATGATTTCCTGGGTGCCTTAAACCTAGGTATACACACTGAAAATATCTCTCTAGGTTGACTACTATTCGACAGAGCCATTTTAGTGGATCAGGATGTCACCTTGGGATGCCATCTTGGACTTGTCAATAAATAATTAACTGATGGTAATTTTATTGATTCAATTGGATTCATTGGGCCCTAAAACCTAGGGTTAGACACCAAAACCACCTTTCTAGGTTGAATAATAATTGAGATATGGCCATTTTAAGGAAAGGGAAAGGTGTATGCTGCATGTGTGAGAAGTGTTATGATTTATGGGAGCGAGACATGGGTAATGAACGTAGAGCAGCAACGAAGGCTGGAAAGGGTGGAGGTGCGGATGGTTCGGTGGTTGTGCGGGGTGTCATTGGGGGAGAGGAAGACAAATGATGAATTGCGAAAGATGATGGGAATCGAGCCTGTGATTGATGCTGTGAAGAGGAACAGGTTGAGATGGTTTGGTCATGTGTTGAGGAAGGATGAAAGTGACTGGTTGAGAAGAGTGATGGAAATGAATGTAGAAGGAAGTAGAAGACGGGGAAGACCGAGAAAGACTTGGCTAAAGATGGTGGAAGAAGAAATGTGGGAAAGGGGGTTAACAAGGAGAGATGCAGAAAATAGGGCAAAATGGAGAAGATTGTCATGGGGACGCAAGGCTAACCCCCGCTCTAGCAGGGAAAATGGCCTTAAAATGCATGTTGTTGTGTTGTTGTATACCGAGAGGAGAAGTCCTGTAAATTCAAAGTTGAAACTGAAAAAGAAAATTGGTTATTTTGTTTTTCCGGCTTCAACCTCGAATTTACAGCACTTCCTCCAGATAGCGGAAGTACTCGCAGGACGTCAGTTGTGTGTGCAATGAATTTTTGTCATAAATCATAAATAATCATCATTCGATTGGTCCTCCGGAAGGACGGGCCTCTCGCTCGAGGTTTTCTCAGAGAGCCGCCCCCCCCCCCCCCCCCCCCCACATACCTAGCGGAGGCCCTGCTCTCTGGCTACTCAGTTTGTTCTGAATTTGGAAGAATTTTCAGTTGGAAAATCAAATGACTATACGGTTATTTTTGGTTGGATTTTTGGTTGCTGATGTAAATTTCCCCTCTACCTTCAACAAAGCCAATAATTGCTCGAAGGTTTATGGAAAACCTGTCACATGAATCACACGTGCCCATGCAGACAGACATCAGACTAGACGAGGCAAACACAGCCAGTGACATTTTGTGTATTGATGAAACTTCTCAGGGCACTTTGGGTACCAGTGATGCCACTCCAAGTTCTGGTTCCAAGTTCCAACTTCAAACTTCAAGTAAGAGTTGGTTCCAAGTAAGAGTTGAGGAAATCCATGTAAGAGTTGAGGAAGTCCAAGTAAGAGTTGAGGAAGTCCAAGTAAGAGTTGAGGAAGTCCAAGTAAGAGTTGAGGAAATCCATGTAAGAGTTGAGGAAGTTTAAGTAAGAATTGAGGAAATCCAAGTAAGAGTTAAGGAAGTCCAAGTAAGAGTTGAGGAAATCCAAGTAAGAGTTGAGGAAGTCCAAGTAAGAGTTGAGGAAGTCCAAGTAAGAGTTGAGGAAGTCCAAGTAAGAGTTGAGGAAGTCCAAGTAAGAGTTGAGGAAGTCCAAGTAAGAGTTGAGGAAGTCCAAGTAAGAGTTGAGGAAGTCCAAGTAAGAGTTGATGAAGTCCAAGTAAGAGTTGAGGAAATCCAAGTAATAGTTGAGGAAATCCAAGTAAGAGTTGAGGAAGTCCAAGTAAGAGTTGAGGAAGTCCAAGTGAGAGTTGAGGAAGTCTAAGTAAGAGTTGAGGAAATCCATGTAAGAGTTGAGGAAATCCATGTAAGAGTTGAAGAAATAAAGAAACAAAGATGAAAAGGAAGGGATCGTAAAGCTCCGGACTAGACCAAGTCTCAAGACCGGACTCAAGTACCAAGTTCTTACTTGGTCTTCTCTCTGCAGTCAACGAGATGAGAAATCTCCCGTTCCCACCCGAATTGAACGTCAACCCATGGGGTTTATCCGTGCTCTATCCTCCAAATGCTGAGTTTCAAGAAACAGTCAATAATTTGATTTGACTAAGCCGTGGTCGGGTTCAAGCCGCCGACCTCCAGAACTCAAGAGCAAAAGCTCCAACAATAATTCCACTGAGTCCAGTTAAATCAAGACATTTGTAACAAATTACCCCTTAAGGGGATGACACCATTTCAAGTTTTCACAAGTTAATAAAAAACTGGCTTCATGTAATTTTATGACTGCATTTTATTGGATGCTGTGGATCATTTATAATGCTGGAGTCGGTTTTTCCTTAACCATGACGGAACGTTCTTGTGCCACCGAAACGCGGCCCATCTGAAAGTCTTTTGCAATCTAGTTTCCAGCCAGTGACGCAAAGTTCTCCAGCCGTGGTCCTGATGAAGTTGGATTTTTGAGTGAGAAACATTTTTTTGCAAAGGGAAAAAATTTATGACTCCCTCTTGTACAAGTTTCTGATGATGCAAAATGAAGGTGGTGATGGAGGGAGTGGACCTTAATAACGGATCCTGACTTTGTTTGCCAGGGTGGTGGCACGGACGAAAAATGCTTGATTGAGATACTGTCTTCGCGTAGTAACCAAGAGATAAAGAACATCTGTGAAGCGTACACTCAAGGTGAGGAACGGTATAATCACTGCAGGTAATGTCAGATATTGTTTGGATAGGTGGTCTTATTCTTGCATCAAATTAAAAAAAAAAAAAAAAAAAACTTTTTCTATCATTGATCTTTTTTTTCTGCACATTCAACGGTTTATCGAATGTAGTCATTGTGCGAACTGGAATGCAATTTGTCTTTGGGGACAGAATATGGATCCTCTCTGGAGGAAGATGTTACCTCGGAGACAGCAGGACATTTCCAACGGGTGCTCACGTCTCTACTGACGGTATGTGAACGATAATTTTTATCACTGATCACGATGTTGTGAATAGTCTCGAATCATCATTTGGCTGCACATTGGTGACTTTTTCCATCAATATTCCTCTGTTTTTTTTTTTCCAGGGCAATCGTGATGAGAGTACTCAGGTGAATGATGCGTTGGCACAGGAGGATGCCCAGGTATTTGATTCGTCGTTTAAGATGGGTGCCTCTTGCCATGGATCTTTGTCTTTGGGACGTCAAATGCATATCATGTACAGTACTTGCCTACGGGT
This sequence comes from Myxine glutinosa, assembly GCF_964187855.1. Lineage (NCBI taxonomy): Eukaryota > Metazoa > Chordata > Myxini > Myxiniformes > Myxinidae > Myxine > Myxine glutinosa. The sequence continues at coordinate 144,178,505 of NC_136268.1, read as the reverse complement.
CATAATTTTAAACCGATCTTCACGAAACTTCACCAAATTGTAGAGTTAGTCATAAGGAAGAAGCCCCTTGATTTTGAGGTCAAAGGTCATCTTGAGGTCAAATTTCGAAAATTGTCATTTTTCATCTGATTGACTTGAAAGTTGAACAGCATTTGCATATCGAGTCACTAAATTGGGAAAGTAACTACTTTGAGGTCAAAGGTCAACCCAAGGTCAAACTTCTAATATCATCAATTTTCATCTGAAACATAATCAATTTTAATCCAATTGACCTGAGCTTTGATTGAAGCACCTTTAGAGGCCATTTTTCCCCGCAGAGAAGGGGTTGGCCTTTTTCGGGCACCGTGGTCCCCTTTTTGAAGCAATGTTTTATGGCCGGATGCTCTTCCTGCCGCCAACCCAGTTAGTCGCCTCTTGCGACACACATGAACTGGTGCTCAATTTGCCGACCTCAGAAGGACGACAGGCTGAGTCAACCTGCCTGGTGTTAATTCAGAGATTGACCAGGATTCAAACCCAGGATCCTAGGATCCCAAACCGGCACCCTAACCGCTAAGCCAACACCAGGCTAATTGCTAATTGATTAAGATCTTACAGAAATGGACAATTTGATATATCCAAATAATTGGTTATTTTGTTTTATTTGTTGATACATTTCGTTAATAGGAGTGTGAATATGGTACAATATATAGTGTTTTTTTTCTTTTCATTCTTGATGATATTAGGATCCTCAATATAAAACGTTTTTGCTCACACAACTATCGTGCTTTAGGTTTGTGCTCACATCATTTAAATTCTGCATTTACAGTAGCGACTCAAGCCATAAGCGTTCTCCAACAACAAGGACGATGAAACATTATACTTATCATACTACACCTTCATATTATTTGGCATGTGTATGTGTGTTTGTTTGACTGGTATGCACTCCTAAACCGCTAGATGAATGAGATTTAAATTTGGTTGTTGTACTTGGCGTATGCCCAGGAGGGTTTTCGGCATTAACAAATAAATTGTAGTTGTGGGGGTTCGGTAGGGTGGGAGGGATGTAGATTCTCTATGTAAATGTGTACCGTGTAGTGCCACTCGGTGGTGGTGGGAGACGGTACTACAATACATCGAGGAGATGAGGTGCAATTTTGTACTGTACCCATGGTATAGTGCAAGTTCATTACTGACACCTGCCAGAGGGAGACAGTATTATGCTCCCGTATAGGGAACAGGTGTTTCTCATCGTAAATAATAAGTAAAGAATGGTATATCAGTTTGAACAAATTTGTACGTGTCCAAAACTGGTCAGGTGGCAGGTCATATGAAGCTATTGGGTGGTGCTGTCAGGTCAATTACCATCCTATTGGGGGTCAGGTGACAGGTCAACTGATCCTATTGGGGATCAGGTAGCAGGTGAACCGATCCTATCGGTGGTCAGATGACGGACAGGACATCCGGTCTGTCGGTGGTCACGTGATGGACAGGTCATCCGATCTATCGGTGGTCAGGTGATGGACCAGTCATCCGGTCTATCGGTGGTTACATGATGGACGTCATCCGGTCTATCAGTGGTCAGGTGATGGACCAGTCATCCAGCGTATCAGTGGTCAGGTGATGGACAGGTCATCCGATCTATCGGTGGTCAGGTGATGGACAGGTCATCCGGTCCATCGGTGGTTACGTGATGGACAAGTCATCCGGTCTATCAGTGGTCAGGTGATGGACCAGTCATCCGGCGTATCAGTGGTCAGGTGATGGACAGGTCATCCGATCTATCGGTGGTCAGGTGATGGACAGGTCATCCGGTCTATCAGTGGTCAGGTGATGGACAGGTCATCTGATCTATCGGTGGTCAGGTGATGGACAGGTCATCCGGCCTATCAGTGGTCAGGTGATGGACCAGTCATCCGGCCTATCAGTGGTCAGATGATGGACAGGTTATCCGGCCTATCAGTGGTCAGGTGATGGACAGGTCATCAGATCCTGTAGGTGATTATGTGACAGAGATAATATGATCCTATGCAAACTGTAGTGATGTCAGCAACACAATTCCGACTGACTGCGAACTGTGATGTTATCCATTTAACACCTGGACACCATTTAACACCTGGATCTCCTACGTTTAAATAAAGACGCTGGCTGTAAGGTTTAAGCCAACCCTGGAGCTAATGCTACAGAAAAGGAACAACAGGTAATATTTATCTCTTTTAACAAATCTATACAAGCTTTCCAATTTGTCAGCCATATTGATGTGTCACCAAATTCACGACTTTGTCATGGGGTCATCATATCTGAAGCAATTGTGGTGTAAATGCTTGTTGGTACTACTGTACCTACAAAGGAGGGCAATGATGGGTGGAATGGCATGACGTAGGGCATCATGGTTCGCAGCACGAGTGATGTTTTCTTCTTAGGCGCTGTACGATGCAGGGGAGGCAAGCTGGGGAACCGACGAGACCTGCTTCCTCCGAATCCTGTGCGTGCGGAGTCACCCTCATCTTCGAAGTGGTAAATAGCAATTGCTGGAAGCTAACCAACCTGATGTCATAAAAACCAAGTGATGGTAGACATTTTGCATGATAAAGTGTCAGCACAAGAAAAGAAACCATGATCCTCCATTGCATCCTCACATCGACACAAGAGAACTTGGAGGACATCACATGACGATACGAACGATTCAATATCCATCCATGTCAGAAAGAGGAAGACAGGTAGCAATTAATATTTTTCTGGTAGCCAATCATTGCAGGTGCCTTCTTGCAACTTCACTTAGAAGCCCAAAACACAGGTAGAAAGGAAATGGAGGGATAACGCGCAAGGTGAGAGGGGAACATAACGAATGTGCTCACACTCTTTCTCCTGCCCTCCAACCTGACATTCTGATTGTTGTCCGTTTCTGGTTAATTATCAAAATGTCTTTCAAAGTCGTCCGTTGTTGGAGCTTCCATTACTGCTCAGGAACGCTGGAGATCTGAAACCATTAACTGGTCAACCTCTTGAGATATAACGTTCAACAATGGCAACTGACACATTTTCATTCTGGTGCTTTCACAAAAAGATCATCATGCGAATCCTCCAATATTTAGTACTTGTGCAATCAGCCTTCGGCCTGGTCTTGCATTGGCCTCCAGGCCGGTTGTCATCTTGGAATATTCCATATGGCCAGGTCCCTCATTGGCCGATTCATGTCTGCAGCGCCATTAAATGTGGTCGCCATACTTATGGGCTGGTGCTGCCGCGTCGCACTTTGTTCTCCGAGAGCATTAGGTTAGGACCTAGAAGAAATTAGTAGAAAGCTGATTTTTTGCACAGAGCTTCAGAATACCATGTGGATGCCCACAATATAAAGTCCCACGAGTCCCACCTTGTGGCGTTTTCAAAATTCAAGATGGCTGCCGGTTGGATGGAAAATTCATAAATATCAATAACTTCTGCCTAGAACCTCATAAAAGTGTACTTTTCGTGGCTAAATATATGTTTTAGCACACTAGGATTTTAATAGAATATATTTCAGTGACCTCAGATAATGATATGTAGATATAATCCAAGATGGCTGACAAAATTGCCGCTGCTGTAATGCAAAAAAACATAAAAATCATGATAAGTTTAATTTGCTATTATTTTATTTAATGCAAAATGTTTCACATTGTGACCACAAGGCCTGCAAGAGGTAAACAACACATGGGGATTTGACATTTAATTACAATACGACACAAAAGCAGACCAACTCTTTGATCCCAGTCATCCCAACCTGATTCTAGTGTTTTGGACAGTACCGTGTTAACTGAATGTCACTTTTCTTATTCCTGACTTAAACACTGTTATCACCCTCTAAATCAATGTCCCGAGAGTTTTTGCAATTATGGCCATTACAAACAGTACACAAGAGGGTACACTCCAGACCAGACTTGTAGCAAGTGCATCGTTTTCCACACCCCGCCTTGCATCCACAAGATATCATTTTCAGCACTTTCTCAGGGGCGACAGGCCTATCAGTCTCGATTAGAAATATATTTAGACATAAAAAGTATACTTTTATGAGGTTCTAGGCTGAAGTTATCGCAATTTATGCATTTTCCATCTAACCGGCGGACATCTTGAATTTTGAAAATGCCACAAGGTGGGACTCGTGGGACTTTGTACTGTGGGTATCCACATGACATTCTGGAGCTCTGTGCAAAAAATCAGCTTTCTACTAATTTCTTCTAGGCTTCCCCTTCATTTTTGGCTAATGCTCCTGGGCTAGAGGAGCACTGGAGTTTCCGGCCCTCACACTGGTATCACAGCATCAAGCTGAGGCATGCAGGCCATTTAATCTCTCACTGAATAGTCCTTTGTGGTGGATTTTGTGGAGTAGGTGAGTTACTGCCGGCACCCTGACCAACTTCCTGCCTTGGAATCTGCTGGGAAAACAGTAGTCGGGGCATGGAAGCGCATCGTAGTCCTGAACCTGCCTCTGAGTAGATCACCAGAGGGTTTGCTCCCTGGCATCACTGAACCCGACTGATTTGTGAAAATGTTAAATTGCTTCACACAACTGATTATTCTTTTCTTGCCAGGTGGAGTATTTGTATTTATTTTGTGTTTTTATTCCAACAGTGTTTACAAGGTACAATGAAATTGCTGGGAAGGACATCATTGTTAGCATCAAGAGTGAGATGTCAGGACACTTGGAAGATGTCCTGCTGGCTCTGGGTGGGTATGATCTTGCCTTTCGTGTAACACATCCGATATACTTGTTCCTGTTTGAACCGATATGGGTGTCATGGAAGCCGATGTATCACAATTATGTTGCCATTTGGGTTCGGAGACATGTACGAACGTACTCTTTTTCTTTCTCTTTAAAATATCGAGGCTCATAGAAGAGCAAGATGGTGGAGGGGATGGACTGGTAGTTGGGCAACTTTTGGATACGAAGCAAGGGAATGAACGGACAGGAGGGGGACGAGAAGCTGCAACCTGCAAGGAAGAGGGTCGAGTTAGGGTTAGGGTTAATGTGGGTAATAAAAGTTGTGGGTGAGGATGGGGAGGGGTGACATTAATTAGATGGTGGTGCACCCCCTGGAAGGAAGAGTGGAAGGCAGTTCCACATATGGAAGAAGCAAGGAATGTAAGAGTTGAGATCTGCAGTAAGCCTGGATTTTGGTATTTTAACCAAGAGGTGGTTACTGGAAGAACGATTATTACATCCTGCAGGACCTGGGAAGAGTCGGAGGACTGAGTGACCAGAGGGAGCGATTCGTGAAAAGATGATGAACTGAGAGTGGGGCTTCCGTTGGACACAATAAGCAAGTGAACGAACGAACAGAAAAACAGAGACAGGAATGAAAACAGTAACCCATGGAAATTCAGTGAAGTGTAAAATGGGATTTCAACAATGTCTTTGCCGATGATGTCCCCCCTTTGCTTGTGGAAACGCCTCTCGGTTGCTCGCTGTCAGTCCACGCCATCTTTGCTGACGACGTTCCCTGTAACTCTGTCGGGTACAGGCCATAAGGCCGAGCCGCCCCTCTGACATTACTGGTCTCCATCAAAGTTACGGCCGGCATTCCACAACATGGTTAAGGATGGTTGTGGGCGCCCATTACTGGTATAGATCGAGTTAGGTGGGGTTAATGGGAGTATAAAGATTGCAGGAAGTGGTGAGCGGATGGTGGTGCAGCCGTGGATGCAATGGCGCGGCCTTTGAAAGGCAGTTCCATATACGGGAAAAGCGAGGAATAAAGAATTGAGGTGCGAGATCAGCCTGGATTTTGGAAATTTAACCAGGATGGGGTTAAAGGAAGACCCTGCAAGCCAGCCATAATTACCCTCGCCTGAGGACAGCTTATTGCATTTGAGTCCGTTTGTTACCTGGGGAATTTTTTTTTTTTTTGCAAGTATGTTGATCACTCCGGTTTGTGTGTTTGTCTGTCCGCTCACTTATACTTGCCTACAGGTCACAATTTTAAACCGATCTTCATGAAACTTCACCAAATGGTAGAGTTCGTGATCTGACAAAATCCTATATGTATTTGAGGTCAAAAGGTCAACATAGGCCAAAGGTCAACCACATTTTTCGAATTTCTAAAATCCTCAATTTTCATGCGATTGACTTGAAATTTGAATCGAATTTACATGTCGGCATACTGAATTCAACCACCAACTATTTTTGAAATCAACATCGGTCAAAAGGTCAACATAGGCCAAAGCTCAACCACTTTTTTTTCATATTTCTAAAATCCTCAATTTTCATTCGATTGACTTGAAATTTGAATAGGATTTCCATTTCAGCTAAATGAATTCAACCACCAACTATTTTTGAGATCAGCATAAGCCAAAAGGTCAACATAGGCCAAAGGTCAACAACAATTTCAAATATCTAAAATCCTCAATTTTAATCAGATTGACTTGAAATTTGAATAGGATTTACACATCGGCCAACTGAATTGAACCACTAACTATTTTGAGATCAGCGTAGGCAAAAAGGTCAACATAGGCCAAAGGTCAACCACTTTTTTCACATTTCTAAAATCCTCAATTTTCATCCGATTGATTTGAAATTTGAATAGGATTTTCATATCAGCCAACTGAATTCAACCAACAACTATTTTTCAGGTCAAAAGGATGCTCTACTGAGTGCCATTCTACTTTGTTCTGTTTTGCCAAGTGTCGCTCTGAGCGATTTTTCATTTGTCTGTTTGTCCGCACAGAATAAATATGATTTTCTCTGCAACCGTTGGTCCGATTGACAGGAAATTTTCACCATAGATGCAACTCCACCTGTATAATTTTGAAAAATAATTATGACGTCATAGGTCACGTGGTTCGGCCGCCATCTTGGAAAAACGAAAGATTTTGCACCTCTATATCTGCGAAAGCACTGAATCGAAAAAGTTGAGACATGGCTCATTGTAAAGAACTCTCCATGGGGAATAAAATATGTTAATGATGATGTCATAGGTGCGTCCATTATGACGTCATAATTCGACAAGTACATAACCATCATATCAAGATGAAATTTCTTAAGCGTCATGTAGGCATAAATTGGTGGAGAAAAAAAATAATGACGTCATCGGTCACGTGGTTCGGCCGCCATCTTGAAAAAACCGAAAACATTTGCACCTCTATCTCTAAAAGCGCTGCATAGAAAAAATTGAGACATGGCTCATTGTAAAGAACTCTCCATGGGGAATAAAATATGTTAATGATGTCATCGGTGCCTCCATTATGACATCATAATTCGACAAGTACAAAACTTCATGCGATCAAGATGAAATTTATTGAGCATAATCTAGGAATAAATTAGTGGAGGGGAAAAAATAATGATGACGTCATCGGACACGTGGTTTGGCCGCCATATTTGTTTTAACACAAAAGCCTTAAAAACCACTGAAAATACATCCTGGCGAGGGTTTGCAATCTCTGATTGCTCTTTCTTGTTGTGCATGTATTTTTGGCCGAGCGATAGCACACGAGCTTTCCAGTTCTCCCAACCGATTGTCGACATTGTTGGATCCAGAGTAAGTGATTGTAGGCATCGTGAGACTCGTCACTCATGTAATCTTACACAATAATGGTGTGCACACTTTCCTACCGTGTCCATATTTACCTTTAACCATGACCTGAATTTGATGTTGACTCATCTTAACTCACCGAACAAACCAAATCTCGTTTTGTTGCAGTGAAATGCATTATCGACTTGCCTGGATACTTTGCCGAACGACTCTACAAGTCGATGAAGGTGAGCAGCGCAAACTCTAACCCACAATGCAAACTCTACTGATCTTGACCATGACTTGGGCAGATTCTCAAGTCCCTGCTTGGTGAATGTTCATGTCCACGCACATCGCAGGGCATGGGCACAGATGACCAAACGCTGGCACGCATTATGGTGGCACGTGCCGAAGTCGACATGCTGGACGTGCGTAAGGAGTTCAAGGCCAAGTACGAAGAGTCGCTGCACTCCTTTATCGAGGTGAGAACACTAGCTTCGTTGATACCTACCATTAAGGTGAGACTAGAACGGCACTCAGTAGAGATCCTCCGCCTGATTGGCCATGTCACTCAATGGTGAAGAATCACTTAAAATAATTAAATAATTCTCATATCCGAATCCATCTTCAGATCTTCACCAAAATCGAATCTATTTGTCCTTGTCAGACACCCAACCTGTCCACCAAGTTTCGTCCAAATCTGTCCACAACGTTTTGAGATATCCTGCTATGTATCGTTTTTGGCCCAATCTCCCAATGGTGAACATTCACTTAAAGAATTCTAGAAGCCGGATCCGGATCTTCACCAAAATCTAATCATTTCGTCCTTGTCACATACGCTACATCTCTGCCAAATTTCGTCCGAATCCGTCCACGTCTTTTTGAGATATTTTGTTCAGACAAACAGGGGTGAAAACAAAACTTCCATCCTCCTTTGGTGGCGGAGGTAAAAATGCAAAGATTAGGGAAGGGGGAGGGGGGAGCTTAAACGAGTAATCGAGTAATTGGTAATACTTGCTTATTTATTACTAATTTTGCCGGTTTGATCAATTTGAATATGATAATGGGATATCACTACGTTACAAATCATTCGACGTTTGTGTGTGTTTGTTCAGGGCGACTCATCCGGCAGTTTTGCCAGACTCCTTTTATGGCTATGTGGAGGTGAAGACTGAACGAACTTTCCACCACAGTGCATGGTGTTCGTGGGATACAAACCGACTTTATAAAAATGGATCAAGTGAAGCAACTCTGTGTTACCGAACCAGGCTTTTGATTTTAGAGTATAGTTTGTGCAAAGTATTTACAACCAAGGTGGGCAGTTTAACACAACCTGTGATTTTGGGAAATACTGGAGCAAGTTTCTGCTTTCATTCATCATTGTTGTGTTTTCATCGGGATCCAAACGAAATAAAAACAACCGATGGGTACAACTTGCGACTGCGTGTTTCGTGACACAAGTACGATCGTGTTCTCAGTGATGAACAAACACATTTCACATGAGGCCTTCGGCACACACTCCTCCAGGTATGACATCCATGGGTTTGTGAATGTCAAAAACTTGGTAACTGTATGTGAACTATCCAATGCTCCGATTCTTTGAAAGGACTGAAGCAATGTCAATATAAATGGTGGTGGTTCGTGTGGAGCCTGTGGCTGCTGGTTGGTTGCATCATTTTCTGCGGGCATGGCTGCCGCTGATGCAATGCCTCTCTCTATATATAACCAGTCATCTTGCACTCATGAAGGACGCAAATTTTCCATGTAAATATGTAGTGTAGCGCCACCTCCGGGTGGGAGGGGGTATTACAAGTCCCCGCCCTTTACAGTATGTACAGTATTCCTGTCCCCACGTTTTCCCAGGGCAGTGAAGTGTTTTGAATTATAAGGCGTAGGCATGCTTTTGCTTTGTGCACGTAATCCGGGTTATTTGTTTTTCTTTTCCGGAGCAATTGAGGGAGCTGTCAATTGACTATACACCGCCCAAATAAAGGTATGTGTCAGAAGAACATGTTGCATGCTTGGAACAAGATCACCCGTAGGGCAGGTACGCTGCTAGTTATTAATAACGATCAATCTCACATTGATTTATTTTTTTAATCAACCAGTACTACACATTAATAAATGTAGTAGCATTGCATGTAGTAGTAGCACCAAGGCATGGCATACACATTGATGAATCGCCCTGCCTGTGAAACACTGGGATGACAGATTATAGCTCAGTCGGGATTAAAACCCAGGCTCGACAGCCGAGGGACGAGCATGCATACCTCTTCCCGTCAGCCCACCAACTTTCTCGACTAGGTGGTACCAAACAGCTGCAGTTTAGCGTAGCGGAATGCACATGTCCTTTCCCCAAGAACAACTTAAACTACCTGTACAGTTGCATTATCTTTATTTTGCCTTCATTTTGTAGGGAAGGAGGGTACAAACCTGCCTTTCTTTATCATTACAGTTTTAAACATTTAACAATTATGTGCTCAGACCTGTGCACTCAAGATTGTGCAGGGAGGGGGAGGGAATCATAAAAAAAAGGGAGGGACCAAGGTGCTAAAAATTAAATGTGCATCTTAAGCAGCAAACTAAGTACACCTTTTACCATTTAAACTCAGGTTGAGATCAATTGGCTCCTCATTAGTACCGTAAACAGCAGTGATTCGAGCTCAAGCAGGCAAGGCTTAAAATGTCCGACATCCAAAGGAATACCGGACCTGCCGGAATACTTACTTCATTACCACACAAGGTGTCCTGCAAAACTAAAATGGCGAATGTAGGACTAGGGATATAAAAAGAGGAATTGCTACATAATTCACTCCAGAGCCTGGTGTCAGTGGACAAGCCCATTCTGAAACTCAGAAGAGCAGGCTTTGCTCCCCGAAGTTATCTGCGTGCGTTTGTCTGACGGAATGTCTGTGTTGTACAAACAATCGAGGTAACCATACGACAGCTCCGTGACAAGGGAGCGATCGGGGATGGTTTGTGCCATGCCATAAATGGCTCCCTGTTGGATGTACACAGGAGAGGAAGACAGTTTAGATGGTGACAAACTTGATGAAACAAAACAAAATAACAGAATTTTGCAAACTTGTTACACAATCTCTAATGGCGATGGACTGGAACGCATCTTGTGCGATCGTTGATGGTTAAGAAAATGTCTATTCATACAGTACAGTTAAGAGGTGGAGAGGGGAGGGAGGAAGGTGAGGATGATGATGATGGTGGTGGTGGTGGAAATGTAAGTGTGATTATTGGGTTAGATGTTTCTGTGGAAGTGTACCTGTCCAGTGGTTTTTGCTTCAGGATTCTTCATGATTTCAGCGACGCATTCACGCACGTCACACAAGAAGCGAGGCCCCACACGCAGGCGAGCATGCAACCATGTTACGCACAGATGGATGCTGCAAGAATGGACATGGGAAGGAGAAATCGAGAGAGGACACGAGTTTCTCCCTTCCTTGCAAACTAGACGGCTTTAGACCAAAATATTTACAATGTTGTGTCCCTTTCAACTTGTGATAGTAAAATGTTACTTTGGAACAATCTTTCTTCATTCATGATAAAATCACAACATCAATAAATGCGGCCCAATGGGCCAAAGGGGTGAGGGTGGAGTGGGGAAGGTATTGAGGGGAGGGATGCGGGAGTGTGGGAAATAAATGAGAAAATTTAAATTGTAAGAGGAAGAGAAGGAATGTGGGAGAATTGGGGAAAGGAGAGGTTTGGAGACTGGAGCAAGGGAAGGAAAAGACAGGAACATGTATGGAGCATTTGGGGTGAGGGTGGGGGTTATGCCATCATATTTGTGTACATAATAAATGGATGGCCTCTAATGACGAGGGCATCCTGGGAAGGAAGCATGTTCAAACAGCTGCATGCCATGCCTTCCATGCGCTCCAACCTGGATGGGAATTGCAGTGTGTTGAGGTTCCACCCTCGAGCATGTAGTGCGTTTGACAGGCGGAAGATGTCAAAGTCTTTCGAGCCAAGAGCGATGACAGAAACCAACGGCTCCCCAAAAACAAAGATTCCAGGGATCTTCCGCAAGCTGCAGGAAGCAAGAAAGAAAAAAAAGTGAGAAATGCAATGATTCACAAGGTCACGGAAACCGATTAGGCCTTGCTTGCTCAGGCTGGGGACCCGTGGGTGATACTGACGAACATTAATTATTCATCGGTTCCTTCCATCCCCACAAGCATGTATGGCTTGGGCAAATAAATAAATATTTAATTTTGTATTTCCCGACACGAGCGCAGTATGACAATGAGAACCATGCGCCGGAAATACGTCACCTTCGTTAGGGGTGGTAATCTGACTCGAACGTTCATCTTTTCACAGTAAAAAACACGAGTTTGTGCCGAGTAATGTTATCGTCACGCAAAGCAACATAAAGAGCAACAAAGAAGAGGATGGGAAGAGTCACCGGGCCATTGTCCCGTCAATGTAGTTTTAGGATCCAAAACGATTGTCGTTTGAGTCGCAGCCACCTCGTTGATGTGCAGAGGAATCAGAAATCCTTCGCCATAGCAAAGGTCATCAAACTAGATGTTTATCAATATTCTTTCAATCATTCAATATGTCTTTCAATCCTGACAAATCTCACTCTCTTACAATGTCTCTCCGAAAAGACCGACTGGACAACCCTCCCATCCACTTTCTGAATAATCCTCTCCAAGAAGTTCTGTCACTCAAGCTTTTGGGTCTCACGATCTGCCATGATCTTTCCTGGGAAAACCACATTTCAAATCTGGCCTCCAAAGCCAGTCGCCCACTGGGCATCCTCCGTCGTGCGAAGTCCTTCCTTGGCACACCTGAGCTCCTCACCACATACAAGGCTTTCATCCGCAGCTCAATGGAATACTGTTCCCCCCTCTGGGCTGGTGCTCCTGCCTCACACCTAGCTCGGCTTCACGCTGTTGAAACCAAAGCTTTCAGAATCATTGGAATCTCCCGTGACGAAGTTAACTCCAAGGGCCTTTCACTTACCGCAGGCAGGTTGGTGGTCTTTCTGTCTTCTACCGACTCCTCTCCGACCTTGCTCCTCCAGCTCTCTCTGGGCTCTGTCCCCCAAATATTCCTAAAGGTCGCACAAGATCTGCCTGCAACCCTCTTATGGTTAAACTGCCAAAATCAAGACTCTGCTCACCTTCACTCCTTCATTCCTCTTTTCTCCCGCCTCTGGAACAAACTCCCTCACTCCCTTCAATCCCACTCCTCCCTCCAGGTCTTTAAAACAGCTGTTCACCACCATCTCTTATCTTCCCCCATCCAAAACCTTGATCTGTTCTACCCCTGCTAATTTCACCCCAAATCCTCTTTTTTGAAATACCAATTTCTTTCCTGGACGTCCTTGGTGTCCTTGTGTTTATACGTCTCCCACCCCCTCCCCCCCCCCCCTTCCCACGCCGCCTCCCCCCAAGCCCTCTCCCTCCCACACATTCCCGATGTCCCTCACAAATATTGTGTTTATGTGCTTCCCCCTCTCTCCCCATCTTGTCTACCACTCCCTTTTTATACACTTTGTTTGTTTGTCTGTTTGATTTGTTTGTGTGATAAATGTTAGCTCTTTCACGAGCCTCGATTATGTATACAAAAAAAAAAAAAAAACTTTTTCAAAAGGAAATATCGGGATGCCAATATCCTCCCATATCAGAGATGTGTTAATCAATGAACATGCGCTCCTTTTTTATTTTTTTTTGGACGGAAATACTAATTACTGCAATCGAAGCCATGTTACGCAGCCACGACTTGTTCGCAGTTTCACAACCACAAAGGAAGACCGGCTATGGAGTGTTCGATTCTGGGAAGAACTTATTGCTTCAACAAAAAAATGTTTCAACCTCGATTGTCCGACTCTTCACTCGATTGTCCGACTTCACAAGATCAATGAGCACCACCGTTGAGCATGACAAGGGTGAAATACATTGAATGAGGAGAAAATGTCATTTCAGCACTCCAAGATGTGGAGTTAGAAATAGTTGTTTAAAAAAGAGAGAAGAAGAAGACTAAATTGGGTATGACCAAAGAGCAGCCCAAGATCAATGAGAGAGGCCTGCGAAGCAATTGAGAACGTTTACCCTTTCTCTATTTCCCGCGTCGTTTCCACCACACTGCGTGTTGCTTCAACATAGCCACTCCGACCGGTAGTCACCAGTGCCGCCCAGCAGGCTGCGACAATGCCTCCCGGACGAGATCCCGCTACGGAGGGTGACGCATAGATCCCGCCCTGCCAGTCTGGCGCCACGAAGAACTGGTAGTGGCGGAGACGACGCTCCTTGAACAGTAGGACGGACGAACCTTTCGGGGCATAGCCGTACTGAAGGACAAGGAGAAAGGCACTTGTGGTTGCGTTTCCGTTTTGTTACCTCCAAGCACAATTCAAATCAATTGAGGCACTTTGCATTCATGCCCAGTACTAGTCAGGTTCACTATGTTAACAAATATAATTTCGTTCAAAATTTTGGGAGATTAGCAAACCTGTACATTTTTGGAATCATCAGAGCATGGAGAATCCGAAAATCAATGTTGCCATTTGCACAGACACCTGCATGGCCGCCATTTTGGATTTTCAAAATGGCCGCCATAAAATACATATATTGCGCTGTCTCGGCTTCTAGTCAACCTAGAAACTTAATTAAATATGCTAATCCTATGTTTTCTGGGTCAAGGAATCCAATAAAGGCCTCAAAATAGTGCTCAGGATTATAGAAAAGCAATAAACAAAGGTAATTTAAAACCATTGTCTTTATATTTGCGATATAACTGTATTTGTGATATTGCAAGTCCTTTGAAGTTATAGGTATGGGTTTATAAAGCAAGAAAGCAGCCTTGTTAGTATCAGATTGAACTACAAGTCCTATACACAGGATCTACTAGGTCTATACCGTTCAGGAATATGCTTTTACAGATCTTCATCACTGTCCTGAGTGTCATTTTCGGCAAAATTAATTCACAAATGCCAACATTAATTTTTGGATTCCTCATGCTCTGAATATTCCAAAAATGTATAGTTTTGCTAATCTCCAAAAATTCTGAACGAAAAAACAAGGGGAACCTGACTAACGCACAAGGTCCACGCAAGTGTGTCAGTGATTATTGGAGGGAAGCAAAGTGAAAATGAATAATTGAACACGTGCACACATGGTACAGGTAGTTTAAAAATAAATGTATGAACAATGAGACGATTAAAACGGGGTATAGAGGGCAGAACCGTAGGCAGGGTAAACAGGAATTTGAAATTCCGCACACATGCACACAAATACGAACCGAGCAGGAAAGCCAAAGGAAATTGCAAAATTTGGCAAACTACTCACAACACAGCTGCTACTGGCATTGTGTCAGAAAGATAACTAAATAATTAAATCCAACCTGTAATACCGATACATGTTGATGCAAAAAATCATAAATGCACTAATTAGCAGAAGTCGAGCACACCTGTGTACAGTCACGTGAAAAAGTAAGTACACCCCATGTAAAGTTTTGACTTTTTCAACATATTTCAACATACAGCTATTTGATCTTCATTTCAACAATATTGATAGATAACGGTGATATAATATAACAAATATCATGAAACATTTACATTTTGTAGTCCATTGTATAATTTAAACAAACATAAATGTAAAATTCCCATGTGTAAAAAGTAAGTACACCCCTACATTTATCACTACTTCAAATACCTAAAATTAGAATCAGGTGCACCAGCTCAGGTGCAAATGATTAGAACATCGTTAGAGAGGATCTTGGAGGAACCTGTCTTATTTAAACCTCAGACATTTCGTTTGGTTTGCTCTTTGTTGTTGAAGTGTGCGGCGTCACTATGCCTAGATCAAAAGATCTCTCTGAGGCCTTCAGAAAGAAGGTTATAGGTGTCTACGAGTCTGGGAAGGGATTTAAAAAGATCTCCAAACAATTTGAAATCAATCATTCGACTGTCCGGAAGATCATCTACAAGTGGAGAAGATTCCAAACAACTGCCAACTTGTTCAGGTCAGGCCGCCCCAACAAGTTCAGCCCGAGAGCAGACCGCAAGATGCTGAAAGAAGTCTCGAAGAACCCCAGAATGTCATCACGGGACCGACAGGTAGCTCTTGCCACTGTTGATGTCAAAGTGCACGAGTCTACCATTAGAAAGAGGCTGCACAAATTTGATCTACATGGGAGGTGTGCCAGGAGGAAACCTTTGCTGTCCAGAAAGAACATCAGGGCAAGAATAACGTTTGCCAATGAACACCTCGGCAAAGACCAGCACTTCTGGAACAATGTACTCTGGACAGATGAGTCAAAGGTAGAGCTATTTGGCCACAGTACCAGGAGACATGTTTGGCGAAAACCAAAGACAGCATTTGACCACAAGAACCTGATACCAACTGTAAAGCATGGTGGTGGAAATATTATGGTTTGGGGCAGCTTTGCTGCATCAGGGCCTGGGCAGCTCACCATCATAGAATCCAATATGAATTCTTCATTATACCAGAGGGTGCTTGAGGATAATGTGAGGCCATCTGTCGGAAAGTTGAAGCTCAACCGAAGGTGGACCTTGCAACATGACAATGACCCTAAACATACCAGTAAATCCACCAAGGAATGGCTGAAAAGAAAGAAATGGAGGGTTCTGGAATGGCCAAGTCAAATCCCGGATCTAAATCACATCGAGATGTTGTGGGGGGATTTGAAACGAGCTGTGCATGCAAGAAACCCCTCAAACATCGCACAGTTGAAATAATTCTGCATGGAGGAGTGGGCAAAAATTTCTCCCAGTCGATGTCAGAGACTGGTAGACAGTTATAAGAAACGCCTACTTGAGGTTGTTTCTGCCAAAGGGGGCAATACCACCTATTTGAGCCAAGCGTGTACTTACTTTTTCCACGTGCAAAATTTGCATTTATGTTTATTTAAATTATACAATGGACTACAAAATGTAAATGTTTCATGATATTTGTTATATTATATCATGTTTATCTATCAATATTGTTGAAATGAAGATCAAATAGCTGTATGTTGAAATATGTTGAAAAAGTCAAAACTTTACATACTTACTTTTTCACGTGACTGTATGTGCCGTGTGCAACGCACCTTGTGAGTATCTGCAGAAATGCTGCAAACCCCTGGCAGCCGGAAATCGAGAGGCGGCAGAGGAAAACCGGCTTCATCCATGAAGGCGATGAGAAACCCACCCAGACACGCGTCCATGTGCAGAGGTACACCGCTACGCATTGCCAGCTGCAGGAATGACACGTCTACATGGAGGGTCAAGGGTCAAATAACCTTTTCCTGCTTTATTGCTACACGCTTGGCAATTGTGCCATAATCGGACTTGAATGTGCTGTTTTCGTAAACATGTGGGTACTGACAACATGTATTTGGGTGGGTACCAATGTGTGGGTACCAGGAGGGCAAAAAGAGGTTCAGTTTGGATTAGTAGGTAGTCATGGGTACGAGATGAAATGCACCCACAGACCTTCGAAACCTCTTCCACAGGGTCGATGATGCCATGTGCAAATTGGGGGGTCGAACACACCACCATGGCGGTGTTCTTGGAAATGGCGCGTCGCATGGCCTGAGGACGGTAAACAAGTCAGGAACCCGCAAGAGCCAGGCCGGTAACCGAAGTTGAGAACGGCAACGTTACCTTGACGTCAACCTTCATGGTACATGGATCGAGAGGAATGTGCACGAGACGCATGCCGAAATACGACGCTGCCTTGTCGAACGCCGCGTGTGCACTAACAGGGGCAACACTACCAAACAGACGGGACGGGAGTGACCCAAACGGTATTTAAACTTTATTTCATCACACCATGTTTGCACTCTAACCTCTAAATGTCCAACCACGTCACGCAGTCACTCCCGTATGATGCAAATGGGGACGTGAAATCTCGACACTTACATTTCAGGATGTTTTATCCCTTTTTCGTAAGCCAGGTCACGATAGGCTTTGCAAGCCATCAATATGCTCTCCGTTCCTCCTGATGTCACCTAGGAGAATAAAATGGAAGTATGTCGATTATGCAGCTGGCGACGTGGCTCTTTGACAAATGAGGTCCTGGTGAGGAAAATTCGAACAAATGTCAATCCGAGGATAGTGGAGCTTACAGTGCCGCACGAATCGGGTCCTCCGTGGAAGAGATCACAACACATGGCCACAATCTCAGCCTCCATTTTCCTTACACCAGGAAATACATCTGGGTGGAGCGGATTGCTCCATGCAAATTCCCCATAGACCTGTGTGGTGCAACAACAACCCCGATTTATCGGACTGTGGTATCTTATTTACACCAGTGACTTTTTGTTTATGCACAAAGTGCTCTTGAATGCATACCTTGACCAATAGCTTCGTGAGCTCTTCTTCTCCACTGTAAACTGTTCCTGAAACCTGTCCATTCTTCCAGCTGTCATTATCTGTGCAGACATGCACACATCATTGGTGATGACTGTACTTGGACCTTGAACATGGGAACCTCAGGTAGGTACTTTTATTGCTTTCAGGTCAACATGTCATAAATTCGGAGACAAAACCATCGCGTAAGGGTTAAGACACAATTTATAATCAACCCATCGCCCCTAATACGTGCAGAGCCGTAAATACCCCTCCCTTCACCAATGCATGCAGACAGCCATTAATGCCCTTCCTTCATCAATTCTAACCCATCCTTTCCCAATTCGCCCTCTCCTTTCCCCTCCCCTCACCAACTCCATCCCACATACATTTGCAGTCTGCTTGGCCAATGCAGATCAAATACCACCAACGTTTTGATCTTTGCTCTATCATATCACGGGAGTTCTTTTATAAGAACGAGTAGCTATTCTGTCTGGAGATTCCTTCTGTTTGCAGATCATCTCTTGCTGACAACTGCCCGTGTGGACCTTTTCTATCTCCGCTGCTAACCCGTGGACCGTGTTTTGATAAATGGAGCCGAAGTGAGCAGTTACACGGTTGATAGGAGCCAACCTCGACATGGAGTTTTTTCTGCCTATGAGTGAAGAATCCATCCTTACGGAAGGCAATAATTCCCCCAGAATTACGGATGGATTAATTCACCCAGAATTACGGGTGGGTTACTTCCCCAAGAATTACGGGTGGGTTACTTCCCCCAGAATTACCGGCGGGTTACTTCCCGCAGAATTACCGGCGGGTTACTTCCCGCAGAATTACGGGTGGGTTACTTCCCCCATAATTACGGGTGGGTTACTTCCCCCATAATTACGGGTGGGTTACTTCCCCCATAGCTTGCTTCAAAAAGGGGACCAAAAAACAACAACAACCACGGTCCCTGAAAAAGGCCAACCCCCGCTTGCGGGGAAAAATGGCCTCCAAAGGTGGTTATTTTTTTTATATATATTACTTCCCCCATAATTACGGGTGGGGGTACTTCCCCCATAATTACGGGTGGGTTACTTCCCCCATAATTACGGGTGGGTTACTTCCCCCATAATTACGGGTGGGTTAATTCCCTCAGAAGGGTCGATTCCCCCAGAATTACTGACGGGTCGATTCCCCCAGAATTACTGACGCGTCGATTCCCCCAGAATTACTGACGGGTCGATTCCCCCAGAATTACTGAAGGGTCGATTCCCCCAGAATTACTGACGGGTCGATTCCCCCAGAATTACTGACGGGTCGATTCCCCCAGAATTACTGACGGGTCGATTCCCCCAGAATTACTGACGGGTCGATTCCCCCAGAATTACTGACGGGTCGATTCCCCCACAATTACTGACGGGTCGATTCCCCCAGAATTACTGACGGGTCGATTCCCCCACAATTACTGACGGGTCGATTCCCCCACAATTACTGACGGGTCGATTCCCCCACAATTACTGACGGGTCGATTCCCCCACAATTACTGACGGGTCGATTCCCCCACAATTACTGACGGGTCGATTCCCCCACAATTACTGACGGGTCGATTCCCCCACAATTACTGACGGGTCGATTCCCCCAGAATTACTGACGGGTCGATTCCCCCACAATTACTGACGGGTCGATTCCCCCACAATTACTGACGGGTCGATTCCCCCACAATTACTGACGGGTCGCTTCCCCCACAATTACTGACGGGTCGATTCCCCCACAATTACTGACGGGTCGATTCCCCCACAATTACTGACGGGTCGATTCCCCCAGAATTACTGACGGGTCGATTCCCCCAGAATTACTGACGGGTCGATTCCCCCAGAATTACTGACGGGTCGATTCCCCCAGAATTACTGACGGGTCGATTCCCCCAGAATTACTGACGGGTCGATTCCCCCAGAATTACTGACGGGTCGATTCCCCCAGAATTACTGACGGGTCGATTCCCCCAGAATTACTGACGGGTCGATTCCCCCAGAATTAGTGACGGGTCGATTCCCCCAGAAATACGGGCAGGCTACTTCCCCCAGAATGACGGATGGGTTAATTCCCTCAGAAGGATTAATTCCCCCAGAATAATGGATGGGTTAATTCCCTCTGAAGGGTTAATTCCCCCAGAATTACAGACGGCTTAATTCCCCCAAAATTTGGGTGTTTTAGTTCGATTTGTAATACATCCTCCCACCGACTGCGATGTTCTGCCACACGTTTACATCAGAGAGAATTGTGGTCCTCCCCCCAACCCTGAACTATGAATTTTCGTTATCAACTAAAACCCTAAATTTCAGTGGTTTCTTTTTTAAGACACCTGTCTTATTAAAAAACAAAATTCAAAGTAGTTGTGCGATTCAAGTCATCATGGACAACCTCCACCTTGAAAATAACGCATAAAACCTCCATCATAACACATGAATATGTACCGAAGATCTATCGAAAAATGAAAAGTATAAAAAAATTGGATGACAGATAACAAAATTATGTAATTCCTGATTAGTAAAATAATGTTTATTGTAATAATGCTGCAAAATTCCACTTCCACTCCATTCCTCTTCTTCTTCCCATTTATTCACAAACTCTTATACCTTCCTGCTTTCTCTTATAACGCTTGTTTCTCTCAATTTACTATCAATTAAGGATCCACAGCTGTACAACAAAGTGCCCTTGGCCTTCCCCCGTGCAAGGTTACGTACATCGCCCCCAAGAGAAAGATTTATGACTGATTTCGCTTTATATTTGGGATCACAAACACTCCAAACAAAATTAATTTTGACCTACAATGACCCTGTACCTTGCTGTAAAGCTGTGGATCCTCAACAAAAGCAACTTAATAAACCAGAGCAAAGATAAGCAAATTAGACCTTACCAATAGCCTTGTACTCTTTCAGCATGCCCATAACTGCCTCATGGCTCAGACTCTCAACTGGGAGCTTGGTCATATAATGAGAACCTTCTTTGATAGTGAAAAGTGAACTGGCCATTTCATCCAGTACTGCATTCAGCTTTCGTTGGATCTGGGGGAAGGAGGAAGAGCGGTCTCGTGAAAGAAGTGGAGCTTAAGTTTTATCTCCAGACTAATTCTCAACTGGAAAGACATTTTGCGCTTGCTTCAATAACTGTGTCGACGGAAAAAGGTTGGGGTCCAGATGGATTGAGGTCATCCCTCGACCTGGGTCCAGTACCGAAGGCCCAGTGAGTAGTCATGCAGACAAAACCTGCCTGGAAATGTTAACCAAGATTCCATCAATCATACTAAAATATGCAATTTGGTGTCTGTCTGTCTGTCTGTCAGACCGAGATACATTCGGTCGTTACCTATCCAATCACAACCAAACTTGACAGGGGGACTGGGATGCCGGTTGTAGCAATTTAACTCCCCATCCCAAACCACCCCAATGGTTTTTCCCTGCCAAGGCCATTGCGTGCTGATCTAGTAGACATCTCTACAAGGCTAGTAGAGAAAAAATGGTTGGTATCACAGAAGATATGTAAACTGTTTATCAAGTTGGAAGGTAAAGGATTGTGGATGATGGGGACCAAATGCATCCTATATCCAAGCTTCAGTGTATTAGAGTTTAAAATAAGCGTCTGTGCACAAATTGTGCAAAACAATTAACAAGTCGCTATAGAGAGGGTTCAGTGTAACAGCGATTCGTGATGTAATGCAGTAACAATCTCGGATTGATTCCGGGGAAGCCATGAGGAGCAGCTGAAGGAGATGTTTAACATAATTAGGAGTATTGCAGACTCGGTGGTGTAATGGTTAGAGCGTCCGGTCCGAGTCTGGGAGGTTGGCGGTTCAAACCCTGGCTGAATCATACCAAAGACTTTAAAATGGTGCATGCTGCTTATTTGCTCGAATTTTAACATTTATATGGTTAAGAGCATGGACAATCCCCATAGGTTGGCATCCATGGGGTGGAGGAAATGCCCCCACTGAGTGCGATGAGAAAAGCGGCGCCATTTTTGTGACATCTTTGATACCCAGAGTACCCCAGGAAGTGGCAGCACTTCCCCCAAGCTCAGTGGCTGTGTTTGTCTCATCTAAGAGTCTTGTGTTATGCTGCACGTCCATCTGTACGGTCATGTGTGTGACAGCTCCACCATGAGGATTAGATCACATTTTAACGAGAGCAATTCGACTGTCGTCAATATGTCTCCGCGTAGTCCACGCCTGTGACAACGGGTAGCTGCCCTCGTTCACTGTTCTAAAAATAAACAAGTTTGATTTAAAACCCTTCAGCTGTTCTCAAGTATCACATTTTTAACCAATGACAGGTTTCACATCGATCGGTGAAGCCGTTTCGGAGAAGGGGGGTTTTTAAATATCGGCTTTCAAGATAATATGGCTGCCAAACCACGTGACATATGACCCTAAAAATGTACACTCTGCATATGCATGGGTAGGGGGATCATGTTTGCGAAGTTTCGTGTTGATCGGATAGGGTTAGCTTTTCAATCCAATATGGCTCCCAAACCATGTCACCGATGACGTTTTCGTGATCAACTTTTAATCGCCATGCCCAGTCGATAACACATGCAAAGTTTCCAGTCCTTCCCCCCCCCCCACCCCACAACATGCTTACAACAGAGACAGACCGTCAGAAAGAGAGACAGATAGAAAGATAGACAGACAAATATACACAGATAAGTTAGACAGACATACAGACATACACACAGACACATCTATAAATAGACATACAAATAGATAGGCAGATGTGCACAGAAATAGATATGACAGACAGATACATCGATAGATGGCTATATAGATAGACAGGCAGACACTGATAGACACACAGATGGATAGACAAATATACAGATAGGTAGACAGTCACACACTGTTAAATAGATAGACACACACACCGACATACACACACAAACACATACACACAGAATAAGTGGTTCAGATGTTATCACAGCAACAAGAATCTTCTACCAAAGGTCACATGACATCTGACATCTGACCCAAAAATCATATCAGTTCGCCTTAGTGCCCTAACACACTTTTGTACCAAGTTTGGTAAAAAAAAAAAAAAAAAAAAAATCAATTCAGCAGTTCACATCTTACCACGGTAACAAATCATCACGCATGGACATACAGACGTACGGGAAAAGGACAACCCGAAAACATAATGGCTCGGGCACATTCGGCAGCGGAGCCTTAAAAATAAAAAAAGATATCCGTGTCATTCCTGTTAATGACGACATGCCCAGTGAAATTAGCATCCTTTTGCCGCAACTTTCTGGGATTGGTACTGCCTACGCCATTGTTCTGATGGCATTCTGATTTAATGGCATGACCAGTCGGTCCCATGTCCAAGGAAGACAGTGATGGCAATCTTTTCCAGACTAACAACATCTTTTGAAGAAGAACCGTACAAGATCTTCCTTGTTGTAGCCATGTGACAGAAATCTTTTTACATTCCTTTGGTCAGGAGAGAATATTCTTGGGTAAAATGCCAGGGGCATAGAAAAGGCCCCTTTATATATGGTATGCGCCATGTGGCAAAGTATAGAAAAGAAAGAACATAAATAAAAAAAAATCTCGTGTGCATGCTGGACTACCCTTGTGTTCTGAGGAGGAACCAAGTAATGCTCCAGAAAATTTCATATAAAGGGGCACCAATTTGATTCATGCAGCTGCATGAAGACGTTAATGTATTTTATTTGCCAGATGTAGGACGCCCCTTTATATGAAATTTTCTCGAGCATTACTTGGTTCCTCCTAAGAACACAAGGGTAGTCCAGCATGCACATGAGATTTTTTGAATGCCCCTTATTTTGTATTGTTTGGCATTTTCTACAAGCTATGAATTGTCCCTTCTTTTCTATAGTTTCCCACATGTGCACATACCATATAAAGGGGCCTTTTCAATGCCCCTGGCATTTTT